>NC_056531.1:2183827-2223173 GCF_019175285.1 Sceloporus undulatus | reverse complement strand
ATAATAATAATAATAATAATAATAATAATAATAATAATAATAATAATAATTTATTTATATCCCGCCTTTTCCCAAAGGAATCATTAACATCTCCTAACCATAGCAGCCTCTAAAACCCCCATGTTAGGTTTGTCTTGTGGTTACTATAAGACTTGAAGGTACAACAACAAACCTTAGAATAAACCTTAGGTAAGGATTCTGGCAAGTGCAACTGCAGCATCCATCTTGGATGGTGTCCCCCCCCACCACCACCACACACTTAGAGCATTTTGATCCTCCTGTCCCTTCCTTCCTTCCTTCCTTCCTTCCTTCCTTCCTTCCTTCCTTCCTTCCGTCCGTCCGTCCGTCCGTCTTTGGTCTCTTCTTCCTTTATTCTTTCTTTCTGTGTTTTCTGACCTTCCTTCCTTCCTTCTATCCATCTTTTCTACCTTTACTTTCTTCCTGCTTCTTATCTTCCTTCCTTCCTTCCTTCCTTCCTTCCTTCTTTTCTACCTTTCTTTCCTTCCTATTCCTTCCTGGCTATCTGCCTGCCTTTCTTTTTTCCTTCCTGCCTGTTTCTCCTTCTCTTGCTCTTCCTCACCCCTTCTCTTTCTCCTCCTCTCTTCCTCTGTCTCTCCAATCCCTCCTTCCTCTCTGTCTCTCATTCCAATACCCCTTCTGGCCCTCTCCCTCCCTGCCTGGTAGGTTGTTGAAGAAGGGACAGACGGCTCTAGCCAGAAGTGTGAACTGATGACTTGCAGAGGACTTAGGCCACAGGCTCCCCACATCTTTACAGGGGCTTCCTCACTGGCCATTGGGGGGGGGGGAGGTGGAGAGATGCCACATGGTGTTGCAATGTGCCACCTGGAGGCACATGCAAGCTCTCCTCCTCTGCACACTGTGCCCCCCTTCCCTCCTCCTGCTTTTTCTTATGTACGAATGTTATTTTTCACAGATTTCCTAAGTCAAGGGACATAAGCAGTGGAAACACAATGCACTAACTTGTCTGCTCAAAGATGTCCTGACGAAGCTGTCCCATAAGATGGCCTCCCCGCTCCCCTTTTGCAACAAAACACATGATGGAAACCAAGGCCTCCACTCAGCTGTCCCTGAGCTGTGCAGACAACTGTGGTTTTGAAGGCAACATGGCAAGGCGCTTGCAAATAGAAGCCCCATTGACAACCAGGTACAAGGGGGCGGGGGGAGCGAGCGATCTGTCATGTCAACATCAACCTGAAGTAGCTTTGTGCTGTCTTATTTACGGTTTCCCTGGGCTGTTTCATATACTCGGAGGAGGCCTTTAATGAGAAAAACATGTGCATATCCAAATCACTGATAATATATGCCCATGTTCTAAGTCATTCTGCAAACTTGGTTGTGTCAGATTGTTCCAGGATGTTTTCTCCGTTAGAGGAACGGCTTTCTCCACTCATCCCTAGCAGGTCCAGGTGGGGAAGGGGGAGAAAGAAAAGCGCCTGCCCTAGTGGCAACTCTATGGGTTCAGCTGCTTCCACAGGGGAATGTGCGCATGCCTAAGATACCAGTTGGGTTCCAACCATTTATGGCTTTTCCTGGACTGGAACTCTGATATCGGTGTTCCGGGGAGGGGGTCCATCATGTTTCCAGGAGGACAAGACCCAGCGTGGGGTCTCATGTTCAAAGGTCCGCACCAGCAAAGCAACACACCATCAGCAGACACATTAGGCAAAGGGCACCGTGTCCAAAGGCACTGCCTGAGAACAAGGGCAAGGTCAAAACAGAGTCTTACCAAAGAGCCAGGCGTGCCATGTAAGGTGGAACCACAGCTGAAGCCAGATAAAAGTTCAGGTTTAGGTGCCTGCAGATCAAAACACAACATGAGTCTGGGTATTCAAGGAATGTAGAGTTGTCTGATAAGATCCATTTGCGGACGTTGCTTCATCAGCTTCTTTGTCCTCAGACAGAAGGTTTTGTAAGCAGGAACTTTAAAAGGTATAGCTCCAATGGATCAGAGGCTTACATAAGAAATCCTTCACTTGGAGAGTCTTTCACTTCATGCAGGCACTTGGCCTTAACCTGAAGGTTCTGACATGAGTCTTTATGCTCATGTCACCTTAACCTTAACCTTCTCTTCTCCAGGCTAAAAATACCCAGCTCCCTAAGCCATGTCTCATAAGGCATGGTTTCCAGACCTTTCACCATTTTGGTCACCCTCCTCTGGACGTGCTCCAACTTGTCCACATGCTTCTGAAGTTGTGGTGCCCAGAAAAGTATTCCAGGTGAGGTTTGACCAAAGTAGAATAAAGTGGCACTATTACTTTCCCCAACCTAGACACTATATCTATTGGTGCAGCCTAGAATTGATTGGATTTCTTAGCTGCCATATCACATTGCTAACTCATGTTCAGCTGGTGGGCCACTAACACCCCTAGATCCCTTTTTCATGTACTGCCTTCCAGCCAGGTGTCACCCATCCTATATCTGTGCATTTCGTTTTTACTGCCTAAATGTGGTACCCTACATTTATTCCTGTTGAAATTCATTTTGCTAGTTCTGGCCCAATCTGTCAGGGTCATTTTGAATTCTGATCCTGTCCTCTGGGTTATGGGTTACCTCTCCTAAGTTGGTGTCATCTGCAAATTTGATAAGCATGCCCTCTAGTCTTTTGTCCAAGTCATTGATAAAGATGTGGAATAGCACTGGGTCCAGACAGAACCCTGTGGCACCCCACTGGTCACTTTTTTCTAAGATGAAGAGGAGCCATTCCTGAGCACCCTTTGGATTTGGTCAGTCAACCAATTACAAATCCACCTAACCACCTAACAGTCACATTGTCCAGCCCACATTTTGTTAGCTTGTTTGTTAGAATATCATGGGGGACCTTGTCTAAGGCCTTACTGAAATCAAGATACTCTACATCCATGATACGCTACATGAAGCTGGCATAGATTAATTTCCTCGCATTGGTTTCAATGGGAAGGAACTGGCAACGAAAACGGGATGGGAGGAAAGACTGTCCCTCTCAAGCTACTGCCCCACTGAATAATTAATGCAGTTTGACATTGCTTTAACTGTCATGGCTCCTAACCATGGAATCCTGGGGTTTGTAGTTTGTTGCGCTCTCTCACAGAGAAGGCCAAATATCTCACAAAAGTACACATCCCAGAATTTCATAGCATTGAGCCATGGCAGTTAAAGTGGTGTCCAGCTACATGGTTTTTGCAATAAGGATTCGGCCTCTTTCTTCTGTCCTCTTAATGCACCACCCAAATATAAATTTAGTTTCAATATAGTCCACTGTTCTGAACTGAAACTGGACCCAATCCAGGCCTCTGGTTCCAAGCAGGGATTTACTAGCGACTCACAGATGCAGCAGATGTTTGCAGCAGAGAAGACCTACTTCCATGCACTGCTTTAGCCTGGTCTTGAGCGCTGCATGTTTAGCCCAAAAGTAGGACAAAAATGCAATCAACGTTTCATTTTTTAAAAATGTGTTGATTTCCTTTATTAAAGTTTGGTTATCCTTTTCTCATCCTAGGTTCTGGGCAGGACAGTTTCACTGCAGTGTCCTCTGTACAGTCTCTTGCACACGGCCGATGCTAAACCAAGTCAAGCTGCAACCAAGCTTAGGGACATTTCTGTACATTTGCAGGGGAAAAAGGGGACTGGCTGAACTCTGAAATCTAATTTGCAGACTAGTCCAGAGGACAGCTTCAAATGACTTCTAAAAGCAGTGGGGTTTTGGTTTGGTCTCTCCCTGCCACCGCTGCCACCATTCTACCCCTGGTAAGGAATAAAGAAAACAGTCCAAGTTCTATAACTGAGACTGGCCTAGCAGGCCTGGCAAAGAGGAGGGAGTGGGCTGGCTGTCAAGGGTCACCATCCTGATAGCCCTGTGATCAAAGGGAGCTGTCGGCAACATGGGTTTACAGGGAGCCAAGCCAAACAATACGTGACTTTATCTCATCTAGGGTGAAAAACAGGGAGCAAAGTTCTAGGAAACTATTTCTGAACCAAAACCCTGTTTTGTTTTTGCTACTGAACTCATCATCTCTGCATCCAAGTGCTGGTCCTGCGTGAATCGGGACAAACAGGGAGGCTACGGGATTATGGGAAAGCAGTTCTTTAGTATCCGGGAACTTGGGGGAAATGCATGGTGTGGGTGTTCTGTTGCATTTGGCTATGAGTGGCTGAATCTGAGAGAAGCGCAGAGGAGTTTTTTGGACTAGAGTTCCCAAAGCCCTTGCCTGAGCTAATGTTTAAGAAATCTACCATCTTCCATTTCATTCCAATTCAAATGCCCCATTTATTGATTAATTTTGATTAATAACGATTATATGTCATCTTTCCAACAAGGAGCTCAAGGCGGCATAGATAGCTTTCCTCCTCCTTGCTTTAACCTTGCAACAACAACACTGTGGGGTAAGTCAGATTGAAAGGTAGTACTAGTCACACAAGGAATCTCAAGGCTCAGTGGGGATTAGAACCTGGATCGCTCATGTCCTGGTCCAGTGCTCTAACCACTACACTACATTACACTGGTTGTACTTCCCATTAAGAAATAATGAATGAGCCTTATTTGAGGATAGTTCAGGGCTATTGTGATGCCAAAAATGAACAGACCAGTCCACTCTGTCTGCTCTCTCCTCTGTTTGCACATTAGAACACGTTGATCTCCAAAAGCAAACTGGCCCATGTTGCTGAGTGCAATGACACCAACCTTTTGGAGACCATTTCTTCAGTATTGACTATCCGTCGTCTGCCAATGATAGGTAATTGTCTACAGTGATAGACGGATGGAGACATTCTTTAGGCTAACGTGTTTTCAAGTGGAGGAAGGAATGGCCTACCGAGTAAATAAGGGGTGATAAGTGAGGGAAATCAGGAGATGTTTGGACTCCTTCTGCTAATCCCATGGGCATGCAAAAGAAGCTGGCAAAGCAAAGGGCTATTGTAGTTGGGGAATCCCCTTGCTTAGGGAGAGTCCCTTATCTGGGCAGCCAAAAGGACAGGAAAGCATCCTTGGAGGGAGGGGGGAAACACCTGGAGAAGTGGTTGACACCTTCCCAAATGTCAAATATTTCACAACCCCTTCCAATCGCAAAACAGGTTGTGCTAAAGCACTTGCGGGGGAGTTGTTGTCCCTCGCCTTCTGCCCTTTGAGCCTTCAGCACAAAAACAGGTCACGGCTCAAAGCTCTTTCACCCCCATTCATTCACAACAGCGACAGAAGCCACAGCTCGGTCTGTGGGAATCTCCGTCTCCCTTAAGGTGTGATCTTGGGCAAGCTGGGGGACAAAAAAACCAGAAACAAATTTACCTAATGTGTTAATCTGTGACAAGGAGGAACACAGGAAGCTTATATGGAGGCTGACCTTTGGTTGGTCTTGCCCCTCACCTCCACAGAGCAAGCATTGTGAACAATGAGAGTTTGGCCAGTCGGCTGCTGAAACTGGGTAGCATGATCTACCATTACGTTTCAGTGGCACAGTGTTAGGAGTACCATGGGAGCTGCATTTGGCCCATAGGGTTCAGAAGGCCCCTGGTCTACACCAGGGGCGGGTAACCTTTTTTCTGTTGAGGGCCATAATGTCCCAGGAGCAATCTGCCCTATGCCACCACAAACAGTGTTGACCGGGTCGAGAGACATGTTTACCTCTGCCTCCAAGTCTTGGTGAGCCACTGAACTTCAAAAACTCACCGTAACACCACCAGCCACCACTGTTCCTCAGCTTCAGCCCAACTCCCTCTCTGCAACATAGGTAACTACCAGCGCAGGCTGGTGGCACCCATCTCAATGGGTGGTGGATCTGCTCTGGCATGAGTTTCCAAGGCGCTCTCCAAGGTACCAAACTTCATCCTCCAAATAGGTCTGGCAGCTTTGATAGCTCCTTGAAAGTTTGGACGAAGCCACAGAACAGATTCATCCCCCCCCCCCCCATGATATAGGAGCCATCAGCTCCCGCTGGTAACTACTATTGCTGAGACCCTCGGTGGAGTGAGGGGTGGGACTGAAGGTGTTGACTGCCTGTCAATCATCCAAAAACCAGTGGAGAAGAACAATTTACTCTTGCCGATGGTCTCAACTGAGTCCTTGCAGAGGACTTTAGGCCCAATGCAGTTATAAGGCCACAGTTTTCAAAATAAGAAAATTCAAAGTCCATTTTTTGTCATGACCTCACAAGGTGGCCTGCAACAAGTCAGTCTCTTCTCAGCTCATTTCCATTCATCCATCCATCCCCCAACTGGGAATGGAAACCATATTGATATACCTTCCAAGTTGGCGGTACAACAATGGGTGTAATCCTGCTTGTGCCTGTGTAAGTTCCCTTACAGAAGCAGTTGGACATTCTTCTTTAATGTGGAATAGCCACACTGAATTCAAGGCTGAAGAAGTGGAGATGCACATGTGGTCCCATTGCACATTGTACATACACATACAGAGGTGCATTAGTTTGCACACTGGCTTATGCTTTCTCATGCTTCACCAATAATGTAGTGTTCCACAACAGCTGCATAGTTCTGTCGGTGTAAAGTTACATGCTTCCTCCTTAATGTAGAAACTTGGCCAATTTCTAGCCAATATCGCACTAGTTATGGTGATATTATTCTACTTTTACTGCTCTGGCTGGCTCCTGTGGAATTCTGGGGTTTGTAGTTTAGGGAAGTCTAAGAGCTTTCTGGCTAAGAAGTCTAAATGCCTCTTCTTAAGCTGCAAATCCCAGAATTTCACAGGAGGCAGCCATAGCAGTTTAAGTAGTGCTATAACAGTGTTGTGAGATGTTGTCCGTTGTAAAGTTCTCCAAATGTCCAGAAACATCCAGGACTGAACCAGCTAATGATCATCCTATTAGTCTTCTTTTAATTCCAGGAAAGTCTGCGCAATCCCTAAAAGATAAGCTTCTTACATGGACGGAAGATAATAGAGTTATAGGTGAGGAACAGATTGGAATTAAAGCTGGCTGTTTGGATTTAGACTGTTGCTGCCTTTTGGTCCACCTTGCGGAGCGATGTTTCTATCGGCTTTATCAAACTCAAATCTGCTTCTAATTTGGTTTTAAGGGAACTGCTGGGGTCTAAGTTGCCAAAAGCTCCTATTGTGCAGCGATTGATCAAAAGCGTCCTATCAATGAAAAAGTTTTCCCTTGCTCTGTGACCCAAGAGGTCCAACTTTGTAGCGGCTCCGTTCCTTGTGAGTTCATTCCTCGGCCATCAGTTGTTCTGCCACTGCCATTTTCTTTCTTCGTAAATATGTTTTCGATGTCATGTGTTGGGCTTTGTTTAACGCTTTGTCAGTTCTTTGCTCAATAAGGGCGGCTTCCGCATTTTCCCCGAGAATGCACTCGCCTTGCCCAACTTAAGGCTGTTGGATTGTTGTTTTTCCCCCATTTCACATCAGGATTTCCTATCATCGTAATTGTCTCGCTGATTGAAAACATTTTTTCTTACACACAAAAGGAGGCTAAAAATACTCCCTCAGTCCCATGGAAGTAGCCAGAACCACATGTGGAAGCTGGAAGAAGAGAGGAGATGCAGAACTCATTTATTTCCGAAGGCTCCGGTTGTGCCGCATGATCAGCTAACGTAGTGGAAAACACACAAATTGCTGGGAGGAACGTGGATGTATAAAAATGGCAATTGCCCCATTATTGAGACATCTCTGTCGGCCTTAATGACAGCTGCTTAACAAACATATTCAAAGCCTAGTTGCTTCTTTAAGCAAAACACGCATAATTGGGATTTGCAGAAAGTGACAGTTTTTATCCGTTTTATTCCAGCCGTTGGCTCTTTGTCTTTGCCTCCAACTTTCTGTGTGCTTGTTTGTTTCCCTTTTTAAGGAAGGAAGCAAGGGTCCATCTGATGCTGCGGTGCTGCTGCTTCTTCACTGGGATCTAGTCTATGCATGATGCAGAATGAAATGACTGCTGGAAATAAGAAGTAGAACACAATGGCCAGAACCCTGTTGGTGCCTTCTGTCTGCTCTGTAAGTTGGACATTTTTGTTCAATGCAGAATCAATACAAAATTGCAGAAACAAAGTCATGCACGAGGCCCATACATGCTCACTGCACAAGGACTGTGTTGTGCATTGTGCATCAATGTTTACTGCACATGGGTTCTCAAGCTGACTTTATGGCATGCCAATGTTGCATGAGTGCATTGCACATACATAAACCTTTCTACTGATCAATTGAGCCCTGGTGGCAGTGAATCAATCCATCTTCAATGTGGTCTTCTTCACTGAAACCCCCTCACTACCCCAGTCTATGGGACTGTGCTTTTGTGCAATTTCCCACAGACACACTCTACAGAGAGAACATGGTTACTGTAGTGGTCCCATTCATATTAGGCATAGGACTTCAGTGTCTTCTGGCCCACACCTCAAGATGCCAGGACTATCCCAGGATTTCAGGACCGAAACTTGGGACCTAGGGGTGACACCTTGTGATGTCATGGAAGTGGGGATAGGGATGGGGTCTGGTGATGTCACAACGGTGGTGTCATTCTGCAGGATACATTCAACCACCGTTGCACTGAGAATTTTGTAAGTTCTTTGACATTGTTTTGCTTTGCTTCATCCTTTAGATCCTTTGCTCTATGCCCCTAAATTTTGCCCTCAACTTATCCACAGGTCATAGCAAAATCCATAATTTTGGCCCCCAAACTCGCCCTCGACTTATACATGAGGTCGACATATAGTCGAGTATATACAGGTATTTATATCCTTGTAAATTGACATACAGTCATGGAAAGGCGCATTGTGAGATGCGCAAAACTCATTTACTCAGGAGGGAACAGTGGCATAGCTATGTCTCTGGGACCGCTGTGAAAACAGAGCAGAAAGCATTGCACAGTGGTCCCAACATAACAATGTATCCTAGTAGACAGTGGGACATCGGGAGACTTGTTCATCAGGACTCATTGAGCACTGGGAGCCCCCGTTGCACAATGGCACATCTCCTGTTGCACATCATCACAATTCAGTAGCATGGTTAATGATCATGTCAGCGATGAGGCTTCATCAGCGTTGAGTTAATCATTGGCGCCTGTGTCCAACCATTCAGGAAAACATGCACAAATGCACACCTTTCAAAACAGCGCTCTCTCCCTGAAGTTCTTCTCTCTTGACCTGATGATCAGAGAAGATAATCCTGAGACCTGAGAACCCTACTTCCAGTTATGCTGAGCTTAGCCAGGGCCCAGCCGGCTCATGGAGAGCATAGCAGCGCTGCTCTGAAAATAACAACCGAAGGCCTGACTCTGAGCCAGCCCAACGGGGAAAAAATGGAAGGGCAGACACATTATATTTTCTTTCACGTCGAGTGCTGGTCTTTAGGAAGAGAAGGAACAGAAGGCAGAGAGGCGAAGTGGGGGGAGGCTGTGTTCCGCCCGCTGGTGAGATTTCTGGCAAAGGAGCAACCTTCTTGCCTTCCATGCTAATGCACAGGCCCAGCTGGCGAGAGATTAAAGAACATGTCTGCAGCCCCAAAGCAGTCGAAACCACCGCACCGCAGCGCAGGCAGGAAATTCCAGCTCTTGCAAGCGTAGGAGTCGGCTGAGCTGCTGAGAACCAGGAGGTGTTGTTATTCAGAAGGAAATGGGGTCTTCAGCAGTTTCTGGGGAGGGAAATAAAACAAGAGCCTCAACCAGAGGCAACAGGAGGGCCTGCATCTTGGAGGGATGCGCGCACTTACACACAATCTCCCAACCTCACAAACACAGACCCTGAATGTAGAGCCGTCGACTCTGGAGGGGAGAAATGCCGAGTCAAAATGAGGACGGAAGTCAAAGGGATGTGCTTGCTGGATGTTTTCTTCATTCTGAGGGAACTGCTCAGCATGATGGAAAGGAACAGTCTACAAGAAAGAATGATGATGATGACAATGACGATGAAGATGGAAAGAAGGAGGTCCATTCTGCTGGCCGTTAGGGCACAGTTGGATGAAGTTTCCAGCCTCCTCCCACCAGCAAGAAAGGCTGCAATGAGAAACTGAGACCGTAGTCCTCTTTCCAACGTTCACAGCCTCACTGGCTAGCATCGATCCATGCCCCAGTTGCCAGCAGAACAGACCACTTTCTCTCGGTGTGGCTGATGCCCGTTGAAGTAGGTTTGGGAAGTCAGCTATGATCATGTGGCAATTGTCCCACATAGGGATCGTGAACACAGAGCAGCCTACATACCCTGAAGGCGCCAGATCCTGTCTGATCTTGGAAACAGGGTCAGTCCTGGCTAGTACTTGGACGGGAGACAGTCAACAAAGACCAGGTGCGGTAGGCCATATTTCAAAGGAAGGAACTGGCAAAACCACCTCTGAGGATTTTTTTTAAAGTTGTTCTCCCTCTATTTTGTTCTGTTGCATTTTCTCCTTATGGACATCTATAACCTGTCTCCTTTGCTTTCTATACACTGCTTGCAAGCAACTGGAAGAATGACACTTTGCATTTTAAGTCTCTATGAAAAGGTGATGCTTAATTCACTGGCTAAACATCGAAAAGCAGTAGCAGTTTCACAACAGGACTGTGCATTTTGCTTTATACCTCAGCTCCTGGAAGGGCCAGGGACTGGTTTTTTTACAGTGAAATCAGCAAACTGGTCAGCAGGACTAGCATTCAACTGGACGCCAACCAGTGAATATAGCAACCCTATCAACCTGTTGGCCGTTGCAGTGTTGTTCTGAGGATACACCAGGGAAGAGAGGAGCCAGGAACACCATCTTGAACTCATTGGCGAGAAAGCTGAAATGCGTACATAAATAATTTCCAAGGGTAATCCCTAGGTCTCAAGGCATGGGATGCTCTTGATCTGACAGCTCAAGAAACAACCAATCACCTAGGCAGGTCAAAGGACTTCCTTATGAGAAAACTCCACAAAAGGTCACAACAAAAGTCCATCAAGGTAAACCTGATGCAGCAGCTAGTGAGAAAGTTATCTCCCACATCATCGTCAAACATAGGTCCCCATCCTTGGCCTGGTCCATAGGAGATGGACATACTTTGCAATCATACAGCTTTTAGAAACTACTGCTTAAATGGGTTTGGTTGCTCCCAAAATATATATAGAAATGTCGCTTGTTGAGGAGACTGTTGAGGAGATCCATGCCATCTCACCCTCCAGAGAAGTCCCACTGTTGGGTTCTCTTAGCCTAGGAGGCGGGATTGATTTGGTGGTTTGTGCACTGGACAACTCTGGAGACCTCCAGGTCCCAGCTCAGCCATGACCTTGAGCAAGTCGCATGCTCTCAGCCTCAGGAAAAGACAATGGCAAACCTCCTCTGAACAAGTCTTGCTAAGAAAACCCCATGCCCCACCTTAGGGGTCACCATAAGTTGAAGATGACTTGAAGGCACATGACACGCAGACACAACCAATACGAATCCGGCCGATCTTTCAGGAAATCCATCAAAGAAAAGGCAGACGAAAAGAACCTAGACCTTGTTGCAGACACCCCTGAAGCTGGCTCCTATCCATGCAAATGTGGTTAGGGAGACTCCATGAGCTACCAGCCTCTTTCCAGGTGGGAGAAGACAATGCAGAAAATGTCCTCAGAGAAAATAGCAAGGAAGGGAAGCCTGAACTTAGCATTCTTCACATAGATCTAAAACAAGAAAGGAGGAAACCATGCACCGTGTGCATGTTCAGATTATTTGGTACCACACTGGTACTTTCATTTACAACTGACAGCGGTGTCTACGGAATTGAAACGCCGGCTTAGTTGTCTTCCTTAGGCCGAAAAATGAAAGGGAGATCATCTTGTCCTTTTCCTTTAGGCAGCGAAACATCTGGGGCCAACCTTGGCTGTCATATGTAGTTCTTCACTTCGGGGAAACATGTGCAGCAAAGATTTCAAGGCAAGGGAATTAATTACTTTGAAAGGAATGAAAAGTACCCATGTTTGAAATCTTGCTCTTCTTCCCCCCCCCCCCCCTCTCGTCGAAAGAGTGTATCTCAGGGGTGGGCTCCAACGATATATCTTTCCCATTTGGTTTCTGTTTTTCTTCACATATACCCCCCCCCCCCCGAAAAAAGCAATACATGGTATACACATATGCGCACACACATATACACACTCCCCCGCGAATCTAATACTTTCTGGGAAGTTTATTAGAGCAGCTGTTAAGGCAGAAAGCCGAGGCTTCAAAACAGGCCAGGAACATGCGCTTAGTGCGCCTTCCAAGCCCAGCAGATTCTATTACCTACTGCTGCTTAGGCGGCTGTGATTAGTTTTTCATATTCCTTGCGGTCTTGTTAACCATGTGGGCCGAGGTAAAGCTCTGGTCTCTGGTGCTGTATTTCTGAGCCCGTTTTTATGACTACAACCTCAAGCTGAACACTGTAGGGAAAAGGCACAGGAGGGAAGGTGTGTGCATGCGCATGTGTGCGCATGTGGGAGAGAGGATATAATACTTTATTCATTATGCTCCCCAACCAGCGGGGAGCACCAAAAAAAATTTGGTCAAGCCCTCCCTCTCCTTTTCCTATCTACAGACCTATCAGGCTTTCATCACCCAAATGTGATCCAAGGGTGTTCAAAATGCAAAACACATCATAAATCTTCAGGGCTGGCTCGAACCTGGAAAGTTTTAAAAAAGCAAGAGTCTGAAAAGAGAAAGGTGGCAGGGCACGCCAAGGTGGAGCATTGATCAACGCATGCTTGTCATTAGACGGAGCCCCTCTTTTCCCTGGCCGGGTCCGACTGCGGCAATATTTTATTTCGGTATTAGGTGGGACAATTCCCAACTTTTCCTTTTACGCCCCCATCCCCCACCCCGTCTCCAATGAAGGAGTTAAGAACAGATGTCTTCTTCCCTCCCCTCCAAAAAGAAGAAGAAATTGACCAGCTGACTGAGAAGGATGCTTGGATGGTTTACAGGCATTTTCTTTTAATGGCTTCCCCTGCAGCAACAGGGAGATCGCTGGAAAATAAAGAATGCACAGGCCGGGTTTTGTTTCTCCTGGACTGCCAGCTCGGAGTTCTTTTCCAAGTATGTTTGGCCAGGTAGTCAGTGGAAAGGGGAGAAGAGGGAGTGTGAGAGATGCTCCGAGAGTTGCACCCTTTTGTAGCCTTCGCATGGGATTGAGCAGACCAAACATAGCAACATGGGGGAGTTTGACATCTTCCCAAACCACGACTTTGGGCCCGAAATTCACATTTTTGAGATCTCTGCACCTTGCAATACTCTCTGATCTGGAGAAGATTCAGGTATTGAAATCCTCTTTGGTGCTGTTCTTTCCTCGCTTTCCAAGACGGTGAACATGTGCCCTTCCAGAGGTTTTTGGCCTGCAAATCCCATCAGCACCAAACCAATGGCTAAAAGTAAGGGACATATGGGAAATGTAGTCCAAAATAGCTGAGAGCTGAAGGTTATGTTGTTGTTGTGTGCCTTCAAGTCGTTCCCAGCTTTACTTATCTACAGCTCCAGCTTGGATCAGAAGCGTTAGACCAAATGCGAGAATGATGTACTCTTCCCGATTGGACTGCTACTCCCAGCAACCCTCACCACTAGCTATGCTGATTTAGGATGCTGGGATTGGCAGTCCAACAACATCGGGAAGATTAACATCCTTGGTTTAGGACCTCTCCATATCTTAATCTAGCCCTGGCTACAGTCCCCCAGATACTGAATCAACACATTTCAATGTATTTCTGGATATTTAATTGCCACAAATAAGTAGTTTTGAATCTGTCAGTATCCATGGCAGCAAAACTGTAAGCTAAGGAAGTGTGAGAAATTCATTCCAGTGGTCCTTTCTGTCAATTTTGCCAGCTTCATGCCTCCCAGCCAAGCCCCATGTTGAAGGATGGCATCTAGAGAAGGAAAAATGCACATTTCCAGAGTCAGTTCCACTGAAGGCAATAAGCTTTCCTTCCGGCTTGAATGGCTTGGATTAGGCCTTCAAAGTGCTTTCTTGATACTTGTGCTAATAATCCAGTTGTTTGGGGCAGGGAACTGTGAATGCAGCATAACGGATCAGCATCTCTAACCCTACGTTTCTGTCTCTCCACTTGGAAAGTGAATCTGTATCAGAGCAATCTGGCGTATATCTACTCAGAAGGAAAGCTTATTGCCTTGAGTGGAACTGACTCCCAGGTAAGAGAATACAGGATTGTCGCTGAAAAGAAATACCTTTCTTTCCTCAGGCACTGAAAAATCCCTTTCCCTTAATTTAAGATCAAAGCTGGAGTGAAAGCGAAACCATTGGAGGGAAGTGGCTGCAGCCTTTCACTGATTAACCAAAGACGTTAATCAATTTAAAACAAGTTATACTGATCAATTTCAGCCACTTTTAATTGACTGAAAAGAGCGCCCCCTGATTAAGCAGGCAGCAGATTCCAACCAAATAAGCTCATGGTTTTTACTATTAGGTGCTTTTAAAAGGACTGATACTAGGCACCATCTTAGTACGGAAAGGCCTGTTCACTTTCGTAGAAGAGGGCAATGCACCTGTATTAGGTGCCGTCTGCTTCAATGAGGGCATGTACCATTTCCAAAGAAAACAATGGCTCCAATCCTATGTCACAGTCTGTGCTACCAATCTGTAGCTGCATTGCAGAAGCGCAACAAAGCCCCGCCAGTGAATTGTGAAGATGCACATCTGGGAAGAGCACTCCAATGGGCAAGTTACTCCATTCAATATTGCCCCGGCATAAGGCAGTTTGTGAAGACGTACATCCCAAACAGAAGGCCAGCCTAATGTTGTTAGTCATGCTGAAATGCGTGTAGATTAAATCGACAAATGGGTCATATTGAAAGGCATGAGGATTACATCAACAGAGAAGGCAGCCCCATGGAGTCCAGTAGCATTTCCAACCAAGTGGGATGGATTATAGGATTGCAACCTAATATTTGGTTTATCAGATAAGAATGAAGTTTCTCCACTCCAAGGATAGAAATTGTGAGGCCCATGGGCTCCATGCAATCCACTGATCCACACTGTAGCGCCCAGACATCCAGAACTGCATCACTGGAAACACATTATTATTATTATTATTAACTTTTATGTATAAAGCACTGTAAATTTACACAGCGCTGTACATACAATCTTTTAGTTAGACGGTTCCCTGCCCTCAGGCTTACAATCTAAGATTACATCTGCCCAAAAGGCACCACCCCAGATGCCTTCAAAGGGGTTCAAATGTTCAATGTAACACTTGGAGGAGGCTGAATAACCCTTTCCCCCCCCAAACCAGAAACAGCCTTCCAAACACCTCCATTTGGGATGGAGGGTGCAACCTGTGGATGATACAGGACTGGGAATGTCCATAGACACTCCACTGTTGCGCACTTCTGCCATGTACACTGAGCCGGGAGTAAACCCTGTTAAAAACAAGAAAGAATATACTTCCAACAGGACACAGAAAAGTTTGCACTGATATTCTGTTCCTCCCATGAAGGGCAATCCCTGCCTTCGTAGGAGCAGGCCTTTAGATCAGGATACGAAAGGTCAGGCTAGCAAAGGAGCTGTCCAGCAAAAAGCACAATTTTAAGACATGTCGCTTCATCAGGGGCTTGCCAGCTCCTGCTAAGCAACTTTACCACTAATGTTGATATTGATGCCAGCATCCCATCCCTTTCTGGCTTGCCATCGGTGCTCCAACCTTGATTTCTCCTCATGAGCAGGGTTCAGGTTTACTTGGCACACTGAGATTTGACTGATGCCATCTTTTCTCCTGAGGCTTGAAGCAGGAGAAAGGACAAGTTCATGTTCTGCCAGTGGGGTTCTTCCACTGGCAGAACCTCTTCAAGTCTGGAGGACCCAAGACCAATGTGCTCCTCTGGTAATACCCATTGTCACATTGTGCTAAGACTGAAGTGGGTTCTGGCTGCCCTCACAACTGTCACTTCCATAGACCCTTGCCATTAACCATGTTGGCTACTACTGGTGGTAACTGTAGGCTACTATCATGTGGTGAGCCACAGTTGTCCCCATCCTCATAATGAGAAGACAATGAAAGTCTACAGTCTGGCATCCAAGGTCCACCTTCTACATCAAAACACTGAAGGACTTATCCTTGCACTGCATCAGATGTTGGGTGACAACTACCACCCAACCTGAGAAGCAACTATGGACAAGAACAACTGGAGGATTACTTGCACCCTTTTGACTTTGGAAGGGTTTCTCCACTGATGTTGATGGGTTGGGTAGCTCCAACTCCATCCCGGTGGTGTGTTTTTCCAATCAACTTTAAGAGCTACCTTGGGTCTCTTTTACCCTCCGATTAATTCAGGTGAGTAATTTTTGCCATGTGTCTGTTTGGCATGCTGAAACCCTGACTGAAAATGCATAGAATAAAAAATAAACCGCATGGGCTTGTCATTTTGATAGCTGGCATTGCCCCCTGCTAGGTCAAATGGAGTTTAAAATGGGCCCTCTGGATATTGTTGCATTTCCGTTTCCATCAGCCCTTGCCCGCGGAGCCAGTGGCAAGGGACAATGGGAACCGCAGTCTAACATTGTCTGCTTCTAGTTGGAAGAGTATACTTATTCCTAAATAGCCAACATGTTTGGTTAGAGTGTTAATACATCCAGATATCTTAGTGCAGCAAATTCCAAATGACATTTAGTTTCCCAAATTTGGCCCAGTGCCTGTTAGGATTTCAATATTTGAGATGACTTATAAGGCAGAGATGCAGCTATCCTTATTTCTCACACCCACTTCTGAAACCGAGACAAGCAAATACATTTCTGGAACAGAGATGCAGAAAGATAACACTATGGGCATATTACCACTGCAATCCTATGCATCTCTGCTTAGACACAGGTCCCAAATGGGTTAGGCCCAGACTTACACATAGCTGGAACAGACTCACTGAAATCCATGAGCCTTAAGTTACTTGTGTCCCATTGATTTTAATGCGCTTCCTGCTCTAAGCATGACTAAATCTGAGTCCAAGCCATTGCATTTAATGGGGCTGACTTCCAAATAAGTGGTTGTGGGTAAGCAATGTATTGAGAGTTTCCATGCAGGATCCCATGACTTTGTGTCAGTGTTCAGCTCAGTCACACATAGCACCAGTGGAAGGGGACTGGAAACATCATCCTGTAGCACCCTGATAGTAGATGCTTTAGATAGTAGATAGTAGACGTCCATCATTCAATGCAGCGGCTGGCTGGAGACAAACCAACAAAATTCACACCAGGAACTTCCATACGAAACAAGATTCACATCAGTAACTTCCATATGAAACAGAAACCCCAGCAACATTGCTATGAAACGCTCTGAAATATCCAAAGTGGCCAAGCCGGCGGCAAGTCGTTCACGTTACGCACGGCCCCGATCCGCTCTCAGAAGTTTGCCCACGTTGCAAAATTTGAAGAAAAGGGTCAGAAAATGGTGAACGCCAGATAATTTGGCGGGTCCCAGAGGAAGATGTCAACTCTGCTAGATGCATTTCCCAAAGTGAAGGATGTGTGTGTGTGTGTGTGTTATCTGTTTTTCATATTTGCAACAGCCACTTGTTGATGGAGTGCTGAGAATAAGGAACCCGCCGGAGCTGAAGGGTAAAGTTCGAAAGTTCATTCAGGGTACAGTGCCTTTTCCCCTCCGAGTCTCTGGAGGAGATCAGACCCGTCAGCAGCAGACAGCAAAGTGGGCAGGCAATTTATCTGTGGGAAAGAGAAAGGGGAGGGTGACCGGGAAGTCAAATGTTTCAATTAAAATATTTGAGGATCTGCGATGGAAGGAAGGATTGAAGGAAAGGAACAGAATGGAGCAGGGAGGGCAGAAAAAGTGAGCAGATGATTTTGTCAGATGTGGACCTTTTTTTGGCATGCACACACAACAGAGGAGCATTTGCAACACTTGGATTTTTCCAGGTCCTCTCAAGCCGATAAACTAGAAACAACGGGACGCTTTGCTTGCACTGATTCCTAGTATGATGCCAGTTGCTGGGAAGGGGCATCTCTGTTGCCTTCATGCCTTCTTATAGGCTTCCAACTGCTGGTCAAGAACAATGGCTGGGATTCCATATGGGACTTACATCTACATATGTGGACTTGCATCTGCGGGCGTTAGAAATGAACAGTTGCACAACTTTCGTATTCAGCAAGGGGCTGCCATGGCAATACTACATGGTAGGGAGTAAAGTGTATTGGTATCAATGAGCATCAGGTGCTAATGCACATCAGGCATTCTCAATGCACTAGTGAAGTGCTGGTGCACATTGGTAGAGCATCGGGACCCTCTTGCCGGGGGTTCTGTTACCCACCTTCAAAATTCACTGGGAGGGTTCCACAAGTGCTTTTGCTAAATATGTGTAAAGGTATATAATATTGATTCACAGCTAATAATAATAATAGCCTGAATTCTGTTGCTAATTCCAAGCAAAGCAGACCCTTTGAAATCAATGGGATTCAGCCATGTGTTGTCTCCCCTTTCAACCAATGGTTCAGTGGGTAAGCCAATAGGATTCAAGCCAATCATAACAGCACCCCATATTGCAGTTACATGTTTATAACCTAGAATTGCTGCCTTTTCTCTGCCCCCTCTTAGCCTGTGAACCGAACGTACATGGCCACCTGCATGTGCGATGTGCAAGATTGCCTCAAAGTGCAATGCGCATGTTTATCCATGCGCCCCATGCACTTTCTTTGCTTCAGGGGTGTGGCGACAGAGTTGCACATGCTCATGCCGTGCCATGCAGGTGCATACGCACAGGTGCATTGGATTGTGCATGTGGAGATTGCCGTGGGCCTTCAGTTGCGCAACATTGCCTTTCAAGCCAGAGCTTTGCCACACAATCCATGCATAATTTCCCATGCAGCAACACCGATGTGGGATTTCAACACGATTATATTCTCTTGTTTTGTCTTTTCCTCATTGCCTTGAGTGGATTCGATCCAGAAAAGCAGCTGATCCATGCTAAAATAATTCAACATAAATAAATAGCATGGGCTTGGGGGCACTGACTTAGACTGAGCCCTTCTCTTTCCCGTTCTGTCTCAATCTCAAACCTTAGACCTATCCCAGCCATAGATATATTGCCCCCCCCCCCCCCGCACACACACACAAAACCGTTTTCTCCCTTGCCGTCATAAAAACGAGAGACACTTATATGGAGGTGAAAGGCACAAAGGGGGCCCCCCGATTTAATAAGAGAGAGAAAGATTCCTGTTATTAATTACATGTTATCCACCAAACATTTGCTGCACTTATTGCAGATAGAGTTACATCTCCATTTTATTAGAAAACCTTAAGGATCAAGTAGGGGGATTTGGGAGGGAGGAAGCGGATAGAAAGAAAGAGCAAGCGGGAATGGCATTCAATTTCATGGGAAGATGGCAGCTGAGGCGTGCGCAACTAATGGGACTCTCACAACTCTATGGGTTCTAGGTGCGGGAGGAAGTGACAAAGATGCCACACAGAGAGATGGGACCTGTGGTTAAACTTGGTCCCAAGGTGAAGAAGGTAGGCTTGATGAAGCCACTTGTAGGCATGCTGGCATCATGTGGCACCTTGCAAGGCCTGCAAGGATGAAGACAACATGGTAGATCCCCATCGGCGAAAACACAAGGTGCTATGGAACCCTTGTGTTAAATGACAACTGTGAGCCACACAGAGAGATGGGATCTGTAATTAAACCTGGTCCCAGAGTGAAGAATGTAGGCTTGATGAAGCCACTTGTAGACATGCAAGTGTCATGTGGCTCCTTGCAAAGCCTGCAAGGAGGAAGACAACATGGTAGGTCCCCATCTGTGAAAAAGCAAGGCCTGTAGCCACTCAAACACCTTAGGTACCATACAGCAGAAGTACAAAGAAACAATAGCGTATTTTTCCTACGTAAAGCCAGAGATTACATTTTTGATGGAGCACTAGGTGCCAATTGAAGCTAAATTGAGGATATTTCCTAGTGGTCACGGAGTGTCGAATCGAAGCCTGTCTTCGGCCGGTTTAAAACATCTTTCTCTGCTGCTAGATTCGGCCTTGAATGTTCACATGCGATATATTTCCAAACCAGTTGCTCAAAAGAGGGTGAGAACAAATTAAATAACGCATTTACGGAAGTTTAATAACATTTTGTTAATAGGCCCCAAAACAAGATCCACCAAAATCTGTGGCTTGACCTGTGGCTTGGGGATTTTGCCTTGTTCTCCTTTTGCCTTCATTTTGCTGTGTTCCCAGAAATCCCCTCTCCCCAAAACCGGCTTTGAATCGTGTGGTTTCTCTGGGGTATGTTAAAGCCAAAGTGAAATCCAGCTCATGGGAGCATTAGAGTTCAAATGTTGTTGTTGTTGTTGTTGTTATTAGAGTTCAAATGTAGACCCAGGTCTTCTCATTCTTTCCAGCATCGCTCTCGGAGGAGAACAATCAGAAATCTTTCCTTCAGCACAAGATGGGCAATACAAATACTTCCTCTGATATCAGCGGCTTTTGTGGATAAATATGCTGCTCAGATGGATGACAGACAATTGTTATAATTACTCGAAGGAAGCCACAAAGACTCTTGAGAATAAGACCCTCTCTTCCCGGGTCACAAATTGAATGGCACAGGTGCACCACGGCTACATCGACATTACAAGAATGAATGGTTCCTTTAGGATGTTGGCTACCTCTTCTGAATGAAGACAAATGGCACAGGAACGAGGGAAGGGAATGAATGGGAGAGAGGGACGGAACCCAAAATTAGAAGCAGAAAGCTCAATTAAGCGAGCCTTTATAGACCGAAAATGAACAGCCATGCAATGACAAGGTTCATATATATCCATATATCAAATGGCTCCTTGCTCTTCAGTTTGAAAGAGAGAAGGCAGAAGTAGAAGATGAAGGGCCATTGGCTCAGACCATAGGCCAGGCTGGTGAAGCATTTTGTCCCACACAAAGCAGATGCCTAAGTGAAGTCCATCAGAAGCAGAGAAAGATCCACTTTGCACTTGTGTATCCTGCACCTGGTACTGAGAGGTCTATTGCCCCTGATCCTAAGTGAAATATATACAAGCATGCACATACACACTAGTCATGAGCCATAGATGTTGATCTCTTCTGTTATCAATCAAATTTATTGGCTCTTCTTGTAAGGCTATCCATGTTGGCAGTCATCACTACATGCTGTCAATTTCACATCAATCCAATCTCTGTTGCGCTATCCATTATTTCTGTGCTTCGCCACATATGAAAAAAAAGGTTCCAACCAAGGGCAGTGAATATAAGGACAAGCTAAAGCCAACCATAACTGAGCATTGACGCATGATGTCCTGAGAAGCTTAGAATCTCTGACCAGCTTAAGCATGCCATGTCGCTTTTGGCCTTTTGGCTAAGATCAAGTGTAGCACTCCTCTCCGGAGAATATGCATGTTGTGCAATGGCTCAATTCAACCTGACACAATTGCAGGTCTGTTTACAATTATGTTACTTCCCTACAGGATGCTAGCCTTTATTTTCTTCCTGCGTGGAATTTTGACATGCATTTTACTGCTATACACACATTGCCCCCTTTTTCCCATCGACTAACAAGTGTCTGTCTGCATGTTCAGATGGGTGCATTTTTACTCATGCATGTCTTTGAAACTTGGGGACTGAGATCCTGTATTGAGGAGACAGAGCATAACTTTACTCTCACAGAGTTACTTGACGCCACCGCATTTGTGAACGGCAGTGCCAAAGACACATGCACATCTGCATACTCAATATTCAACAGTGTAGAATCTGCATCTGTGAGCAATGTGCATCCAGGTGCAATGGAGCCACATCATGGCTCCACTTCCACCACCTTGGAATCCATGCCACCATTCAGCAAAAGAGAAAAATGTCTAACCACTTGCAAAGTCGAAGGCTTTCATGGTCGGCATCCTTAGTTTTTTGTGGGGTTTTCAGGCTCTGTGGCCATGTTTTAGAAGAGTTTATGCCTGATGTTTCGCCAGCATCTGTGGCTGGCATCTTCAGAGAATGCTGGCATGGAAGAGAGTGGAATATGTATTCAGAGTCACTATATATATATATATATATATATATATATATATATATATATATATATATATATATATATATATCCCAGCCACAGTTGCTGGCAAAATGTCAGGAATAAACTGTCTAACCACTTTTTGGGTGGAACTTACATATCTGTAAGACACCAACAGATTCTGTCTATTTATCTGTCTATGTTGCATCGCAATGCTCTTTCAGGCATGGTTGACTCTTCCTAAAGGCTTCCTTTCTCTGTTACACACACACACACACACACACACACACACACACACACACACAAATAGCTTTCTTCACTGGCTCCCCTCCTCCCACACCCAAACCAACCCCCCCATCTTTTCCATGTCCGAACATTGTTTTGATTATGGGAAGAAGCCTTGATGAAGGGAAGGAGCCAACATTGTCTAATCACCCTTCGGGGCCCTTGTGAGCAAATTGAGTTTGTCTAAAATTCACCCAGCCTTTAAGGTTGAATGCCGAGGGATGGTCTCGATGCAACCACACGCCGGATGGGGGCAGAAGGGAAATGGATACCCTCCTTTTCAAGGCCCTGTTGATGTGACGTGAAGGAGAACAACAGTTGTTATGATCCAGAAACTCTGACTGAACCCAATTAATCAATGCTGAGTTGATTTGAATCATGTGGCATGCTTGGTCACCTCTCTGATATTCTATCCGCTCGCCTCCCCAGACTGAGCCTTGATTGATGTCAGCCAAGTGCCCCGTTTTTTAAGTCTTCCAGTCACTCAGATGGGGCAACAAATTAGATCAAAAAGTTGGATTCTTGGTCTAGGAGGGATCATGTTCACAGGAGAGGCCCTGGCGAATGTAAAGTTCCTATTCTTAGGATGTTTTGGGTGCTTCGGAAAAGCTTAAAGAGGGCATTCTGCGCAGAGCCATCAAGAAGCGGTGGCATAACAGCCCGAATGCATGTGAATGGAGGGGACCATGGGAAAGTTTGTTCCAATCGTCCGAGAAAATGCACGAATGTCCCTTTTCTTTCCTCATCAAAACTCTTTTCAGAAAATGCAATGTTTTATTTATTCATTTATTTTGCAACCACGAAAAATCCCGTCACGAAACGCTGGTTTTTGAAATGTTTAAAAACCCACAGAGCAAGCCATCCAGGCTTTAGGCGGAATGCCCACCTGGTTCCCATTTTGGATTGAGAAACCACTACGTTTAGTTCCCTGTTACTTCCTCATTGATTACCTTTGTTTATCATTCACAAACAACTTTGCTTCCTCCAGTTCTCCTTCCCTTTCTTTAGTCTTAACTTAACTCCATCAAGTGGGTTCTCTGTAGGAGAAGACGCTCCTAGTAAAAATAGTGTTGATATGAGTGGTAGAAAGAGAAAGACTATCTAGCTGATCGAGGACAGATGGGAGGCCAGTTGCTTTTCCTTCTTCATCCCCAATACGACTGAATGAGGCACAATAGGAGGACTTTGGGTGGGACTGAGCAACCTTGTGATAGTGAGAACAAGACTATTGGAGCTCTCTGAAGCTCAGAGCCAGGCAAGATGTAGCACCCAGATATCAGTAGTTTCTAGTCTGGGGAATGCCAGGGACATATTGACAGAAGCTGCTTGTGTCCTCAGTTTAGTAGATGAGTATCTGGCTGTTGAGCAGTAGCAAGCAAAGCCATCCCCCAGTCAGCACCAGATGTCTCCTCTGATGTAACCCCTGGCCCTAGAGCAAACTCCCCTCCAACACTTTTCTATGGGAGGCAGGCAGTCTGAGTCACCGCAGAAAAGGCAGCGCATTGTCTGGCACCACTCTGAGCAGAGAGCAGATCCCAAGATTGCTGTCTGTTTGCCAACGA
The DNA here is from genome assembly GCF_019175285.1 of Sceloporus undulatus. Classification (NCBI taxonomy): domain Eukaryota; kingdom Metazoa; phylum Chordata; class Lepidosauria; order Squamata; family Phrynosomatidae; genus Sceloporus; species Sceloporus undulatus. Next base: position 2,199,473 of record NC_056531.1, on the reverse strand, counting down.
ACACATTGCCAGGGCGTTACAGCACCAGCCGTTTGCTCTGACACCTTCAGAGGCAACACCAAGCTCAAAACAGAGGCAAGAACGTTCCAGCAGGCAGAGAGCAGGGACAAAAGAGTTGCAATGGAGAAAGTGCATGGACATGGGTTCCTGAAGCTCCTAGGGAATGTCCTGGGCATTGGGAGCGGGGTTGGAGTACCTTGTCTATAAGATCTACTCCAACTGTATGGTTCCATGCAGTTATATAGCATCTATATCCTTCTTTCCAAATCAAAATTGTCTTCCAAAGCTGCTCATAGAGATTTAAGAAAGTATGGAGCCATGAGGTGCATTTCCAATGCCCCCCCCCCCCCCCCGATTCTAAAATGTCTTGGGGAAATAGGGGAATTTGTTAGGAGGATCTCACCAGTTGGAGTTCTGCTAAAGCATCTTCTCATTGCTCCCTTCCTTATGCTTCATCATTGGATCTCACCAACTGGGCTGCAGATGGAATAAAGCAAAGCTGTATCTGCCTATCACCATCATCTGATCTCCTCAAATAAGTTGGATCTATCATCATTTGAGCATTAATTCAACTTTAAGAGACTTAGCTGACTCTGGGTGCACTCTTGTTGAGGAATAAGAACAGGATGCAGGCCTAAGTGTACATCTTTTGCACAAGGACCCTGTCTGTAGGAGATGCAACATGGTCTGGAGGTTGTCTCTAATGGTTGGGAACTAAAGGAAGCAGAATTCTTATTTAGGGAACAATGCTTTCACGGTTGCCCCACTGTAGCTACCTCACTGCCCTATCTCCCACCTCCGCTTCATGTATGGCTCACCCCAATGGGATCCTTTCAAATCTCTCATTGGTATCAAAGGCACATCACAGAGTGGGTTGGCTGGTGCCTTCCAGTGCTATCTACTAGGTGTTGTCGTCACTGATGTTGTTGTTGTGTGTGCCTTCAAGTCATTCCCAATGTACAGCGAGCCTAAGGCAAACCTGTCATGGGCAAGAGGTCTTCAGAGATTCTTGCCAAGATTTGTTCAGAGATAGTGTGCCACTGCTTTCCACCAAGGCTGAGAACGTGTGGCTTGCCCAAGGTTGCCCAGTGGGTTTCATGACCAAGAAGGAATTGAAACCTGGTCTCCAGAGTCGCAGTCCAACACTCATACCACTAGTTAGAAGAGGCAAAAGAAGAAGACAGAGGGAAAAGGATGGCAAGAGAGAAAGAAAGAAGGACTCCCTGGCAAGGGTAGGCATGCTGCTGAGGTCGCTCTGGCTATCTGAAAGGCGAGTCGAGCCCTTTCAAAGCCCAACTGAGTTTACATCGATTTGGCTGCAAGTCCCCTACAAATCACATTTGTTGATTTCCATCCCCGGCCTTGGCTCACCCTCCCTCCCATTTCTTACACACACACACACACACACACATATGCACACATCGCCTCCTTCGCCTGCTCGCCTGCATCTCATCACTCAACGGTGGTGCTGGTTTCCAATCTGGGCGCCTTTGTCTTGCAGGCGGCCTCTTCTCTCCCCCTCCACAAATACACACACACACACACACACCATCTTCATCCCCACGCCTAATTGTATTCCCCCCCAAGGATTTGGCTTTGATGGATTTACTTCCTTTTATAATTTCCAAGTTATGTCTCCTGGCTTTGCTTTTCCAACACATAATGGGGACCAAATACCCTTTTTCCGGCCAGAGAGAAGGCGAGAGCTAGGAGACATTTGCTGCACTCTGGCTCTTTAGCAGGAGTGGCCTTGGAGGGGAAAAAAAGAAGCTTTGCATCCCCACCTTGCCTTCAATTCCACAAGAAGAAATTCTAGTGAAATTTCTCAGTTGCACAGAGACCATGCCCTCAAACTCAGTGGGGTAGGCCGCTTGCCAGATCTGGGCCCCAAGGTGGTTTCTGTGGCCTTCTAATAGGGTCCATCACCATCCTTTTCTTGGGAAGAGGAAGGTGAACTATCTCTTGCTTCCAACTGAAGGACTGGGTGGCCCTTGTGGTCTCTTCCAACTCTACGATTCTATGATTCTAAATCCAGCTATTTAAGAGGGTCCAGTGGTTTCTGGTCACTTCTGGGACATCTGCTCTTTTCTCTTTTCTCAGCAAAGGTGGAGGACCCAACGTGTGTCAAAATGGCATTATTTCTACAGTGCAGGTGTATCCAGAGTCAACCCACATTGTCCAGTCCTCTGGCTAGTAATGTACTTCTGACATGGGCCAAGGCACAAGTAGTCTTAACCAGGGGCGCCCAGTGGTGCCCTCAGGAGGCTTTCCAGCCTTAGCAAGGAAACCATGGGCCACCCCTTGGCAAAGGACAAAGCCTTGACTTGCCAAGCCATCCCATTCATCGCAGGGCAACTTGGATCAGCTCCAGCTGTGATTCATGGGCTTGCTCCAAGTCATTGACTGGCATTAGTAAAATACAGTTGCATTGCAAGCCGGCTGCGTTTTCCAAGAAGGGGATGTGTGTGTGGGGGGGGGGGGGGCAGCCTTCAACAAGGGAGATTTACTTGTGTCCGAAGGACATGGGAAAAGGCCAAGGACAACTCAGAAGTGGAGACAGCAACTCAATCACAGCCCCATTGAAGCATGGACTGGGTGGGAGAAGAGGACTTGCCTTAAATGTATTTGTCGGAGCCTACCCATCCAAGGGTTTTGTGCTGTGGTTACTTGTTGGCAAGTCAGCTTTGTCCTGTGGCTTTGACCTAGGAATGAGAGACCTCCGAGAGACCCAGAATCCTTCCACACTGCTGTTACGCCTCTTTGATCCCACTTGAGGAGCCTTGGTAGCAGCCTATCAAAACCTGGGTTTTGCGGTTGGGAAGGGACATTTAAAATACTCAGCTAGGGAGCCATTTAAACATGGCTCTCATATCGCCTCTTAACCTTCTCTTCTCCAGGCTAAACTTACCCAGCTCCCTCATAAGCCGGTCCTCATAAGGCTTGGTCGTTTCCAGATCTTTCACTACTTTTGGTGGTCCTCCAGTTTGTCCTCATCCTTCTTGAATTGTGCCACCCAGAACTGGACACAAGATCCCAGGTGAGAAAGAAAAACAGCCAGCCACTTCTGCAGAGGAAGATACGCATGTGTAAGAAAACCCACTCTATCGCACCCAACTGTGCATTTACCCACAACATGGCATCCTTCATGAAAGCTGTTGGGTGAGGGATGCCAGTGACAGATGGATAGTGTCAGTTCAGTCACCATGGCCCAGAAACCGAAGGGGGTCAACTGTAGGCAAAAGGTGAAGGAGACCGGACATATATCAGGGCATTCTGGGGTCCATGCAAATGCCTCCACTCTGCCGCAAGGCCTAGTAGAGCATCCCAAAGTGACACTGTTTGGGAGACAATCCGACCGAATAAGTGGATAATCCACTGGACACTTTCAAGAAAGGCCAAGGCATTAACCTTCTAGCCTGGAGTAATCCCTACCGAAAGGGGGAGGAAAAAAAGAAATCACAGACAGGGGGTTTAGAGCTCAACACAGGGATTAGTTTGGTCAGTTGCAGATGGGGCATCAAAGGGGCTGCTTGGTTGTTACTGATATCAGAGTTTTGCCCAGTCTATAATCCAGTTCAAAGGAAGGGAAAGCAGCGCCAACATCATCTTCGTTTCTTCCTTTCTAGAGTAAAGCTTGAGCAAAGGTGGGTAAAAACATGGCCCTTGAAGCCCCACAGCGTTCCCAGACACCTGCATATTTTCCCCTAGGTGATTCATCCTGGACTTTCTCCACACAACAACAACCCTGCAAAGTATGTCAGGCTGGGAGAGATGGAGCGATTGGTCTAAGATCGTCCAGAAAGTTTTGTAGGGCAGGGAGGATTAGACCCTGCATCTCCCAAGTCTCAGTTCAGTACTCTCACCACTATACCACACCAGATCTCTGCATGTTAGAAACCGATGCAATAGTATAGTGGTTTGGGCACTGGAGCAGAACTCTGAAGGCTAGAGTTCGAATTCCTGCTTGGCCATGGAAAGCCACCTTGAGCATGTGCCACTCTCTCAGCCTCAGAGGAAGGCAAGGGCAAACTGGCTCTGAACCAATTGCAGAGGCCCAGTTGCAGAGGCTTGGAATGCATCCTCCCTAGTTGACTTCCCTTCTTTTCCCTGTGGTCTTTTGGAGAGAAGTGCCAACTCTTGCACCTCAAAAGCAGCATGGCCGTCTTGCAGCCGAACCTCCCTCTCTGGCTACATCTCTGCAATTATGAACCTAATTGCCATCTCAATTAGACCCGGGATTAATTGACAGCCTGCTGTGTGGCACTCTTCTTTTCAAGTGTGTGTCCTTAATCCCTGTCGTTAATTCATAAACAGAAGGGAACTAATTATGGTTAATTCTTGCACTGGCAGGTTTTTTTGTCTCAGAAGTTCGGAAGGGTTTGTCGTGAGACAGGTTAGCTTTCTCTGCCAAGAGAGCTGTGGTGCCACAACAAACCACAGTTCCCAGCATCCCATAGCATTGAGACACGGTCCTTAAAGTGGTATCAAAGTGGACCATTTCTGCAGTGCGGATGCAACTGAAGGCTCATTCGCTTTAAAAAGGACCTGATCTGGGTGGAGTTGAAAGCTGCTCAAACTGGTTGCTTGAAACAGATCAGCAGCTGCTTATATGTTTTGGAATCTCCTTGGGAGCAGAGTCAGGCCTTGCCGCCTTGGGAGTGTTCCTTTTGCTTTGACTACAACTCCCAGCATCCCTCCACCAGCATGATTTGGGGACTGCAGGAGTTGTGGTTGACAAAAGGAACATTTCCCCAGACTCTGGCTTTGGTGAGGGTCACCACAAACGCCTGGGCTTCAAAGCTGACCCCTCCACCAGTCTTGGGCTTATCGAATGTTTGGTTGCATTAGGCCCGAGCTGAGCATGCCTTTCCTGATTCATCCTTTCCTTGTCAGTCCTCATTTAGCCACATCACTCACCAACCCCTCACATCAAGGCAGATGGCATGGCACGATGATGGATGGTGCAGTGCATGCACAATTGCTACGGGCCTTTTTTCTTTCTTTCTTTTCCAAACCAGACACCTTTGAATTGACGGAGTAATAACAGGCACAGGGGCATGTTTTATAGGCCACCTTCTCCACCGAGAAATGATGGATGCCGCCGCTGAAAGATGTCACACGCCCCTCTCCAAAGCCCTGACATCCTCCTGCCGCCATCCAAATTCCAGGCTCAAGGGAAAGGGTTTGATTTCCCCTGTTAACACTTCGGCAAGGGAAATATTTGCTAGGTGTGAAAACCACCTGTTCATGGAGCCAAAGCTGGCAATGAAAGAGCCAAGAGTGTGTGGCGGAGGGGCCCCCGCTGGCCCATTTGGCTGTCACTCATTTTCTCAGCTGTGCCCATGCTCAGGAGATTGGCAGTGGGCGCAGGGAGGAACAAGGGGGGCAAGCCTCTCAATGGGCCGTGTGTTTCCCTCGCGCACCTTCGTGCCTGTCGGAAAGCTCACACATTTCAGCTCGCGAGGCGCCAACATGAGCCAATCCTTCCACGGGGGCTTGCTTTTCGAAAGAGGAACCTGCGGCTTAATTTATAGAGTGTTGAAAATAAATTGGACCATGCACAGGGAGGGGAAGGCTTCCCGTTGCCACTCTGCATGAGCACCAAAACCTCACATTTTCATGACTTCATCGCGGGCGGCTATAGAGTATTGCCATGGAACAGGGTAAAAGGCTGGCATAGAAAATAAAATTCTGCCCCTTCCCAAATGATAATTTTTTTCCTTCAGGCCTCCAAATTGTTCTACCATTGTAGAGATATAGAGGCTGAAAATCGCTCAGGCCTAGACCTCTTCTATTATGTGCGGGAGAGGGAGAGGGATTTGGGTATTTTTAATGGATACCTTTTTAACTGTGATTGTTTTAATGCTGTAATCCGCTTGGATTCCCTGCGATTAAGCAGAATATAAATTATTATTATTATTATTATTATTATTATTATTATTATTATTATTATTCACATTCCTTGGATTGCATTGCTTTCTTTTGTTGCTTTGGATGCCAAAACTCTATTTCTTAAAAGCTCAAGTGAAGTTTTAAATCAATGCAATGGTAGAAATGTGGGACTCTAACTTCATCTGAGGAATGTGAATTTGAATTTGGGAAAGGTGGTGACCTCACGAGAGCCAGCATGGTGTAACGGTTTGAGCATTGGACTATGACTCTGGAGACTAGAGTTCGAATCCCCATTTAGCCATGGAAACCCACTGGGCGCCTTTGGGCAAGGGACATTCTCTCAGCCTCAGAGGAAGGCCAAAAGACTTTTCTATTTGGTGTAGAATTGTGCTGGCTGGTATCACAGATGACCTGCACCTTCTGGCACCTTATACTGTGTGTTGTCTGGCTTTTGTTTTGATTGCAGAATCAAGACTTGACTTGTCCTCCTTGATTTCTTCGTGTTGCTTTATGTATCCTAGAACATAAGGAGGAGAGATGCAAAACATGCGAATACAAGGGCTAAAATACGGAAGACCTTCTTGCACAGCGTCACGCAGCATCTTGAAGACTGACAAATCTACGCGGATAATAACATCCAAAATCCACGAATCAGTGATACCTTTATTGGACCAACTAAAATGCATAAAATGTATGTTGCAAGCTTTCGAAGCTCCACTGGCTTATTCATCAGCCAAAGGTATTAAAAATCATATAGGAAGATGAGGACTCTGATGATGACTCTCATGACTGTGGCGGAGAGGCTTTTGCTATCTGTCCATCTCTACAGCATGGATGCTGAGGCTTTATAATAGAATATTATAAGGACTCCTCCCATTCCTCTGGGTTCCTAAAATCAGGATTTTGGCTATATCATCTCCTTGGTTTGTACTGGCTGAGTGGGTTCAAGGCATTTTGCTGCCTGGGGGTAAAGGCCAACATCTCCCTTCTGCATTCCAGAAACCGAAACAGCCTGAACTGGGACACGGATCTAGTCTCAGGCCTGGTATCCCATGGAATCCTGGGATTTGCTGGGATTTTTAAGGAGGGGGTATTTCGAATTCTTGACCAGAAAGCGTCAAGGCCTCACCAAACTACATACCTCAGGTTTCCACAGAATGATGCCATGGCAGCTGAAATGGGATCACAGTGCTATAGCTGGGAAGCTGCCAGTGTTCAGCCACCTGAGGCAGTTGCTTCATTCTGCTTTGCAGTGGGCATGGCCATGTTGAGTTGTAGTCTAACCGCACTTGAAAGTCTGCGTGATTCCCATCCTAATCCTAATTCTAGTCCTAAATCTATCTGTAATTGGCCACTTGATATTGTGTCATACTCAGAGCATGGGACAGTCCTTGTTGGACTACAGCTCCCAGAATGCCCCAGCCAGCATGATCACTAACAACCACTATCTGATCTATCTATCCATATTCCTTTTCCCCACGCTTCACCATTAGGAAGCCAAACATACCGTGAAGCAATGACTGGGAGGATAAAGATGCTTATCTGATGCTATGCTTTCAGATGCAAATGTGGAAGAACCCATGCCTTGATACCAGATACAGCTGGCTGGATCCAGATTAGGGCCTGGAAAGATTCCTTGGTGGACTACAATTCCCAACAGTTAAAAGCAGACTAGAAACCCACCGGTTCCATAAAACCACCCTGCTATGCATTATGTACAGAAAGCCTGTTGGCATAAAAATGTCCCATCCCAAGCAATCCTGGGATAAAACACGGGTTATTCTTTCATGGGGCCCTCCACACTGTGCAGTTAGAGCACTATGATTCCATTTTAACTCCCAGGGAAAGAGAGCTCTAGAATAGAGGCAGCTTAGTGTAGTGGTTTGAGCGTTGGGCTATGACTCTGGAGACCAGGCTTCGATTCCCAGCTCAGCCATGAGAACCTACTAAGTGAACTTGGACAAGGTCACACTCTCTCAGCCTCATGGCAGTGCCGAACCGCCCCTCTGAAGCAACTTGATAAGGAAACCTCATGATAGGTGCCCCTTAGGGTCGCCATGGGTCGGAAGGGACTTGAAGGCACACACCACCACCAAGGAGGACCTTCTTGACACTCCACCTATGAAGCTGGTGGTGGCCACCGTAGACCTGAGTAGATCCAAAGCTTGATAGGCCAGTTTCAGCGAAGAGGTGGCAATGGGCCGTTAGAGGGCTAGGGATCCATTCTTCTCCTTCCCACCCAGCCCCAGCCCCAGCCTCATCACCACAACCACCATGGCACCACTGCACTAGGCTAGATTCCTGGGGCATCTGGATCACATCTGTCAACAACCTCTGTGAGTGCCAAGAGCAAAGTGTGCAGGAGAGGAGGGGCCCTGGGTGAGAGTCCCCCAGGTATGGTTCTTCCTATGGGGCCAGTTGGTGGGGGTCACCAGGTGGCAAGGGTAGGGTCCGGCCTTGGTGTCTTATCACTCCGGCTCATCTCCTTGCTAAGAATGTCACCACTTTGGCCCTAGACTGCCTGTCTCCAGTGGTCATTTCTGTAGGCGATGCAGGTTGTCCCTCTCAGGTGTAAATCTCGCCTGACATCCCACTTTCCTCACCTGAAGGGCCATTCATTTATTACTTCTCCACCTAGAAGAAGAAGAGGAGCCAAGCTGGGGAATTTTATGGCCTGCCTTGGGGTCAAGCCCTGCAGGTCAAGCAGGGTCACCCCAGGGCTTTGCTCTCTTGCATAGCCACCCCTGTAGTGGTCTGAGCATTGGAATTGGGCACAGATATATGCTGGGTGACCCTGGGGAGGTTACACTCTCTCATCCTCAGAGGGAGGCAAAGACAACCTCCCCCCCCCATATATAGTATATGGGAGAAGGAGAGAGAGAAGAAGATAGTGGTATATATAGAGAAGATAGATAGAGATAGAAGAGAGAATAAAATGGTATATATAGATATCATATATAAATATATAAATATAGATATAATATATCATATTGTACGCTGCAAGAATATATATATATATAGATATATAATATAAAATCTAGAGCGAGAGGAATATGACTCTCATTGTGTCGTTAGAGATATCTATCTCTAGATATCATATTAGTTATATATATAATGTACTAGAGAAGAGAGAATTGCAGAGAGAGAGCGATTATAATTTCTAGATAATTTTCTATTATACGTCGCGAGCAGCGAAAAACCTAATATCCATATTGATCTCTGTAGCACATAAATATCATATCTATCGAAGTAATCTCTCTATATAGCTCGCGCTATCATATGTTTCTGCAAGGATTATATACACGCCACACACCCGAATGATGGAACATAATATATGTAAATAATACGTATACCGAATCCCAGGCATTCCCTCCCGATTCCAGCAAAGAGCCACCGACACACGGGATGCAGAAGCATACACTTCTCTCTGCAATATTTCAATCGTGGTTGCATGGAAGTGAGAAACAGCCCTTGGGGTTTAGTCTCCACCACAAGGTCAAGCACACCCAAAGTCATGATCCAAATGCCACAGGAACTTAGAGAATTTGAAAAGTCATTCCAGAATAGGAATGACATCAGGGATCCCTTTGATACCCGAATTCATCCTCCTCGCTCATACGGATTAGCGATGGGAAGAGATGGCTTGGAATGAAAGGCGATCTGGGATGACAAGAGAGTTTTGGTCCGCCTTCAGCAATAATCAACTAATAATAATAAAAAATAATAATAATAATAATTAATAAGAATCAATCATCATCACATCATCACGACATAATCAGCATACATACATTCATCATTCATCCTCCTCCGCATCCAATCATCATCACTCATCTAGCTCATCATCCATCATATCACGACTTGGAACCCTGGTCGGAATGCGCGGGATTAGGCTTGGCAAACGATCCGCATATTGGGCTTGCAAAACGATCGACTTCGATAGTTGCAACAGGAAGTTGATTTCTTGCTCGGCAAAAGAAGAAGGGAACGAGTGAGAAAGGAAAGAGGAAAGCATGAAGGAAGGAAGGAAGGAGGAATAGTATTGAGGAGGAAAAACTTATCATTATTACCCAGATTAAAAAATTACAAATTACAATTAAAATCATAAGGATCTAGTGTGGATGGAAGAGGTCGATGAAGGCAGCGGGGGTGGAGCACCCAGGAGTTGCTGCACCGGGATGGCATCTATGAGAGATTTGGTGCAATACTCCGAGGATACATAAACTTCCTAGGGAATGCACTGGGTGGCAGGGAAGAGTCTCCTCAAGAAGTCAGGCCAGTTCAGGCCCAGTAGTACTGACTCTCGAGTAAACGCAGCCAGAGGTTTGCTTTCTTGCAGTATCCTCTCTTCTCTTCTCTTCTCTTCTCTTCTGCGTTTCTTATAAACCTCCCGAGGTTTTAACACACTGCACACGAGGACCATAAAAATGCATACACACACACACAACACACACACGTGTGGTGTGGTGTGGTGTGTCTATACATATATATCATACAAAAAGATATAGCTCACTGAAAGAAAAAAGTTGGTTGGCAGCAGGAGCTTCTAGGACATCAGCTCTCCTTCCTCGGATGCATCATCTTTATTCGTTCAATGGGTCCACAAGGTGCTTGCCAAGATCTCTCCGCAAGAACTGATGCTAGAGACGAACACGGCTATGTCTTGCCTTTTCATAAAAGAATACAAAAATTAAACACAATCCAAAAAAATAAAAACATCAAACAACCGGAAACCCCAGCTGCTGTCGAAGCAATGCATTGGTTCTTCTCGGGGAATCAATGGTCAACTTTGGGTCTTTTAAGGTGGGAGGGTCTGACTAATAATTAATTCATTACTAATAATTTAATACCTACTAAATAATAAATAATAATAATAATTATTAATATCTGCCTTTCTCCATTAACTAGAGACTCAAGGGCTGGGAAACGCAAGTACAAAACCAAGCAATCATGGTGCAAGCAATTCCAGAGTTAGAATTGGTGCAATTCGAGACTCTAGCTTGGCACTAGAGTAGACCCTTTGATTCCCGGAGGTTTAACGGCGTGCAAAAATAATGCCACCGATCTCTGAGACTCCCCACTCCCACTTTGTGTCAGCAAAAAGGAAAGGGAGGAAGATCTCCATAGACTTTTTCTGTGGTTGTTCTCTCCTAGCAGTAGTAACCACAATGAAACCCATAGGGCTGGGTTTTCGACGTCTCCACATAATATTTTCGTACTTGTGCTTTGTGCAACTCCGTGGATTTCTTCTCTATGCTCGGTCTTGGGTGGTTCGGAAGCTGAGTCTGGAGATGAAAGCAATTCCCTGCTATCTTCTTCTCTTTCAGCGAGCTGGAGAGGGAGGAACAATGCAGACTTTTCCATTTGTTTGCAAGTTCTTTTCTCTTTCTTTTTTTCTTCTTCTTTCCTTCCAGAAGGGAAAGAGCCGATGACACTGATATTAATAGAAGACTTTCCCAATGTATTTGCTCATGAAAGGAAAGACGCCTGATGGCAATATTAATAATGTCCTGAAAGAACGAAAGAACAGGAAGGAAAGAAAGAAAAGAAAGGAAAGGGAAAGATTCACCCAAACAAGCAGAAACAGTTGCATTGAAGCTGGGAGGAGTTGCTTCGAGTTACTTCCCCCGATGGAATCTCTAATTATTATATATTATTATTGTTCACAAGATATATAGACCCCGTTTGAATTATTATTTGATTCTAGTATTATTATTATTAGTATTATTCATATATTATAATGATATAGCACGCTTTGAAGAATAATACTATAATAATAATAATAATAATAATCAATAATAATACATCATCAATAATTATTATTATATCCCCACAGAGTATAGCCGTGTTGTTAGTCTGTAGACTCAAGTTATAGAGAGAATCGTTGTGACACCTTGAAGACTGACTTGAAAGAAAGCAAGTTGGCAGCATGAGCGTCGTTGACTTTAGTTATCTACGTCCTCCAGATGCCATTTGAAAACATCATAATAAATAAGAATAATAATAATCATAATAATATTAATAATAATGTAGGCGAGATCTTGTAGTGATTTGAGACTCACTGGAAGAAAAGGAAGTTGTCCAGTGTGAGCTTTCATAGAGTCTTGCTTCCTCAGAATGCCTCTTCATTATTATAATCATCAATCATCTCATCAGCATCCTCATCATCATCATCATCAGACTCGTGTATTTTGGTCTTTTATTTTGGGTTTAACCCACAAAAAGGGAGGTGGAGGGTTCGTGGGAGAACCAAGTCGTCGATCTTGGTGCAAAAATGCTAATCTGCCCCCCTCCATCCTTTTTATTATTATTTCAAAGGCAATACTTCGCCTTGCGCTAGCTCTAGAGGAAAACAAGCCGAGGGCGAGGGGTGTTGCATATGGGGGTTTGCACTGGATTTGCATTGGGTTCATGTGGGTTGCATTGGGTTTGCATGTGGTTTGCATGGATTTGCATTGGTTTTGCATTGGTTTTTTTGCATTGGGTTTCATTGGGTTTGAATTGTTGCATTGGGTGCTTGGTTTGCATTGGGTTTGCTGGCCTCTGGAGGCAGATCAAATGGCTCACGCCCCTTTCTATAGGACCCCCCCTCCATTGCTACATCTCCTCCTCCGCCTCTTACTAGAAGGAACCTATCTAAAGTATGTTATCTTGGTAAGGCTCAGGGAACATGCGGATTCCTTTCTCTCCTCCTCTTTCCTTTCCCTTTCTTTTCTTTTCCGTCCTATTCTTTTCTTCTCCTCTCGTTGCAAGAGGGGTCTGAACGGAGGAAACCACAGTCCCTTGTCTTACTCGCAGTGTCAATTGAACTGAATTATCTATGAACCGATTATTCGATTGACGATCAACAGATCAGACATGCAGGTGTCGGAAACGTTGCCTTCAAGCTCCCTTGTCCTCCTCCTGAACTCCGATTTCTTTCTTTTAATAATAATAATAATAATCAAGAAAAAATAACAATAATAAGAAATTTTGAATTACCTTATTAAAAGCTTAAGGCAACCGGATCGTTTACAGCACCAGCTAAAACCACGTAGCGCCTGCAGTACCTCACCAGCCAGAGCTAGGAGGTCGAGGGGAATGGCCTGAACACATTGTCACTTGCCTATTATACTATTATTATTATTATATATTATTATTATTATTATTATATTATTATTATTATTATACTTTCTTTTTCTTTACACACATAAAACAGCTCTCCTATCAAAACTTACATACTCCAAACCTAATATCTCCATAGCAATAGTAATACGTAAATCAAATCCAAACTTGCCCTTCTCCTATCCAGCCATTTGCACACTGCCGCAACTTACAAAAGACCATCCCCACTGCTTACTTTCGCCTTGCACTTTCTTTCCTTTCGCCTTCCCCTCCCTCTATCCCTCCCCTCTCCTTCTCTTCCATCCTTCGCTTCCGCTCCTTCCTCTTCTCCCGCTCCTTACTCTTCGCTTACTTCGCCTGCGTCTCCCCATACGACCCCGTTAGCATCATACCCTTACTCACTTTTTTCATTACCTGCATTCAACCGTCCTGGAGACCGATTTCACACACCACGTTCTTTCAACTCCCTAGATCTCCTCAAGCCGTTACCCCTTTCTATCCACTTCTCTGTTTGGCCCTCATTCTTTCTTTCTTTTCTCTTCCCATCCTTCCCTTCATCCTCATCTCTTCCTCCACTTCTAGTTTCCTGCCTGCATGTCTCCCCATTCATACCTTACAACTTAATATTAGTAACCTAATAAGTTAAAGAAATTTTCCAAATAATTTAGTAATTTAAAGCAACCCGAGCCCCGCTTTCAGTTTTCAATTGCATGTTCCCCCCCACAACACACCACCGTGTTCAACACCCCGCCTTTGCCCTCCTCCCCCCCACCCCAATCTTTGTTTTTTTTGTAGTTTTTGTGTGGTTGTTTATTTTACCCAAATCGAGTTTGTGGACCCTTCTTTTTCCATCGATTTCCGGATACTTCTCTTTCCAAGCCTCGGGCATGTCAAAGCAACACAAGCATCATTAGATTATAATAGTTAGTAATTCTCTCATATTAGTAATTAGATACACTATTCAGAGTATAGTAGTGTCTCATCGGTTCGCACAATCCTTTTTCCATCGATCGGACCCTTCTTTCCATCGAATCCGTACATATTTCTTTCAAGCCTTAGATATACCTGTTTATAAATTTTGTATGTTTTAAAATTCTTTACTGATTTTAATTGGAATATGTTAATTGGTTTTTAAAAGTGTTTTTATTGTGTGTGTGTGTGTGTGTGTATGAATAGTAAGATTAACTACTATTTATTTAGTTCTTATTTATATTATTTTAAATCATCCACCGCCTTTCTCGTCAGAGTTTAGTATCGGACCCAAGCGGTTTACAACAGACAAACACACACACCACACGTTGTAAGCCGCCGTGGGGTGCCTAAACTTGGGGAGTAAATGCTGGATTAAAAACGAATAAACTAAATAAATAGTATAATATATAAGAAACTCCTATTAGTATTGGCTCCTTCATTTCTCATCCTTTCGCGATCTTCGTGAAACCCTGCGGAGCTCTCTGAGGCGGAGATCTTGGCTGGAGCAATAAAATCCGGTTTGAATCCCGGGCTTTCACTGCCAGAGGCGCCAAGGCGAATGGGATTGGAACAGTGGCGTTTGTTGCGAGGCACAGGCACCAGAGCGGAGCAATAACCCGAGTTTGAACCAGCTTTTCACGCCCTGGCGCCAGGCGGATTGCATACCATGAAGGTATGGCAGTGAAAGCGGGTAAACACGGGTTAGTAGCATCCAGGGCGGGATGCCCCCAAGACTCTCACGAAAAGCGCCATAGGCTGCGAGCAGAGTCAACATCAGGGCCAAAGTTTTCTCTTCAGTCCAATGAACGTGAGAACTTATATATATAGATATATATATATATGTATATATATATATAGAGAAGGAGAAGAGAAGAGAGATAATATATATACAGTATAATATAATATAATATATGTCACCATGGATGGGGAGAGAATATGATAGATAATGATATAGATATAGATATAATCACCAATGGAAATAGATGTGTGTGTGATGTGGTGTGTGTGTGTGTGTAAATAATTTACATGCCAAATGGGTGGTGAATATAATATATAGATATAGAATCAAATGGATGGTGAGAAATGAATACACACACAACACCCACACATCGCAACCAATAGATGGTGAAGAAATTATATATATATATATATATCTAGAACAGAGAGCGAGAGAGAGAAGAGAGAGAAGAAAGAGAGAGAGAATAACTAGAATAATAATATAATATCATATAAGATCATCCAATAGATGGTGAGTGCGAAACCATTAATTCGGGGTGTGTGTGTGTGTGTGTGTGTATTCCACACACTGAAACCGGGTGACTAATGATACTACTACTACTACTATACTATATAATATATATATATACTCACCCAGCCTGGTTAGTGATTTGAATGTATATGGACACACCTAGCCTCTGGACGACCACCGGGTTCCCTATCCTATGCTTGCATAGTGGAAGCCCACGCACTGGCTGACCTTGGGTAGAGTCACCACGCTCAGCAGCTCAGGTGAAGTCAAGACCAGTCCCCTCCGACGAACAACTGCCCGTACACTGTTCAACGTCCTTTGCGGTACCAATACGCAAAGGTCGCGAAAAGGCACACCACCACAACCCTAATAGCTGTGGGAAAATGTTCATTTTCTCTTTCTTCCATTTATTTTCTTCCAGGGAGAACCCCG
>NC_056531.1:2178029-2183802 GCF_019175285.1 Sceloporus undulatus | reverse complement strand
ATATTCACATACACACTCTCTGCAGGGAAAGAGAGAGCTGTCAGCGTTTGGGAAGCCCTGTCCCTGAGTTGGTGTCCTGGGAGTTAAATGCTTTCATTACAGACAGGTTTCTTCCTTTAAAAATTACATTAAATTAAATTAAAGCCAAAGCCAAAACCCACCCAGTTCTCCTGCCTCCACTTTCTTTGCCAGCTAGCTCCCTTTCCTTGCAACTAGCCTGAAAGAAACCCCGCTCGGCCTTCTTTTCCCGGCTTCTAGGGTTCGGCTTCGGGAGGTTTCTCTGGGTTTCTTTTTTAAAGGAAGGGGAGAAGAAAAAGAAGGGAGGAAAGAGAGAGAGAGAGTCCCAGTCCCAAAGCCAGAGGAGCCGAGTCCGGAGAAGGCCTACTCCTGGCCCAGCACCAAGGCGGAGAAGGCCCGGGTCTTGGGAAGCGGCGCTTCGGTCCTTGGCCGGGGAAACTCCAACTCCACTCCGAGAGAGAGGAAAGGAAAAGAGAAAGAGTTGCACAGGGGAAAGAAAAGGAGGCAGAGGTTAGAAAGGAGGGGAGAGCAAGAGAGGCGAGGGCTGGAGTTGGCAAAGCCCTTCCTTGGCTTTGGAGGAAGGGCCATCCTCTGGCATTGAAGACCCGGGCTGCTGGTTGCAAGGCGAAGGAGAGGAATCTCAGCTCCTTCCTTCCTTCCTTCCTTCCTTCCTTCCTTCCTTCCTTCCTTCCTCTTTCTTTCTTTCTTTCTTTCTTTCCCTTCGTTCCTTCCTTCATTCCTTCCTCTTTCTTTCCCTCCCTCCCTCTTTCTTCCCCTTCCTTCCTTCCTTCCTTCCTCTTTCTTTCTTTCTTCCCCTTCCTTCCTTCCTTCCTTCCTTCTCTTTCTTTTCCCCTTTCTGCCCCCTTCCAATAACTCAGGCTTTTTGTCTCTCGAACTGAAACCCAAGAAGGTAATGGAGAGGCAGCTCAAATGGAGAAAACGTGTCTCTGGCTACAGGAGGGGCGTTAGTTGCAGCCCAAAGGGAGGAGGGGGCCATCCTGCGCCTGCCTGTCACCCTCCCCCCCTTCGCCTTCTATTGACAGCCAGAGCCCTTCCCCTGGCAGGGGACCTCCCCTCCTTCGGGATTTGCCTTCCCATAGACTCCTACCAACTTCCTATAGACTCCTCTCCTCTCCCCATATTCATTCATTCATTCATTTATTTTCTATTCCGTCTTTCTCCCGGAAGGGACCCAAGGCGACTCACAATAACAATTTTAAAAACATATTGCAATTAAAAATAAATTAAAACTATAGACTCCTACCCTCTTCCCATAGACTCCTACCAACTTTCTGTAGACGTTGTATGCACAGCGCTGTGTAAATCTACAGCGCTATATAAATAAAGTATAATAATAATGTGTAATAATAGGCTCCTACTCTCTTCCCATAGACTCCTACCAACTTCCTATAGACTTCTATCCTCTTCCCATAAACTCTTACCCTCTTCCCATAGCCTCCTACCAACTTCCTATAGACTTCTATCATCTTCCCATAGACTCCTATCAACTTCCTATAGATTCCTACCAACTTCCTACCCACTTCCTATAGACTCCTATCCTTTTCCCATAGACTCTTACTTTCTTCTCATAGACTCCTCTCCTGTAGAATCCCATCCCTTTCCTATTGACTCGTCTCCCCATAGACTCCTAACAACTTCCTACAGACTCCTGTCCTCTTCCCATAGACTCCTATCTCCCTGCCCAAGGAATCCATTCCTGCCTGGACTGGGGCAGACCTCAGACCCAGGGTTGCTGGCCACCTTGTCTGAACCAACGGGGATCAATGCCTCCCCCCCCTTTTTAGGTTGGGTCCCTCCAACCCTCCAGCTGGCTTCAATGCAGGAAGGAGGGCTTGGTTCCCTTGTCCACTAGTGGTGGGGGTTTGCAATGGGGGTTTGCAATGGGGGTCCCAAGTGTGCAAGGGAAAAGGAGGTCCTTCTGGACTTGCCATCCTCAGGGAGGGGGGGAAAAGAGGCCTAGTGTGGCCAGCAAGGCCCCCAGCCCGATGGGAAAGGATGATAAACTAGGCCTTTGCTGCTTTCCAGCAGGCAAAATCTAGTCAACCTTGTTGGACCGGGTCTACCAGACTTGGTGCTTGGAAGCAACAACAACAAAAAAACACCTAGCAAGGAGGTGTAAGCAAGCTGGATCTTTTCCAAGTCAGGCGCTGGATTCTCAGCCTAAACACCTCCGTGGAAGGCCAGGCTGTTTGGCACAAGAAAGTTTTAAAGGGGTTCTTTTTTTGGGGGGGGGGGGGGGGTGCCTCTTCTGTAGACTTGATCTTCTTCTGGGGAAGGGAGGCATGTGGTTGTGAGCCAGAGAGCTAAAGAAAGGGTTGCATCCGCACTGCAGAATTCATTAACTGCCCTGGCTTCATGCTGCGAAAGCGTCAAAGCGATATACCCCACTCTCTTCCATGCCAGCATTCTCTGAAGATACCAAAGCCACAGAGGCTGGTGAAAAGTCAGGAAGAAGCTCTTCTAGAACATGGCCACCGAGCCCAAAAAACTGGATCAAACATCTCTATGGAAGGTTATCTGCTTCCTGAAGACAATATGATCCTTCTCAAGGTTTTGCGCAAGGGACCTGGAGGTCTTTTTGCGCAAATCCCATGCGAGAGATAAGGCTTCCACTGGAGCACTTCCCCACTGCCCTTTGTCTGCTGCTCCAGACTGGAAGGTGATTCCATTGAATGGAACCAGATACTCCAAGGATGATACGCTCCTTTGGGCCCTCTTGAAATCAATGGGACTGCTGATTCCCTATCAATAATAGATTGACTCTCCTTCCTCTTCAGTCCAGACTTGGTCTGGAGCTCAGCAGAACTCAAGGCACACCTTTGGAGATTGGAAGCCAGCCTTGGAGTTTCACAGACCCATCCTTCAGCCTTCAAGTTGCTGGCCCAGGTTGAGCAAGAGGGCTCCCCCTGAAAAAGTTGTATGCTTTGGACTACGTTTCCCAGAGTTCTCCCAACCTCTTGAGGGGGAGGATAATGGAACTTGCAGTCCAAAAGGATCGCTTTTTCCTGCTCTGATTTCAGCCCATTTTCAGGTAGGTCTCCCTGCTGCAGAATGCCCACTCCTTTCATCCTTTAGCACTTTGTGCCATGGACTGCTGCCCACAATAATGCCTCTTCGGGGGATACTGGGTGTTGCAGTCCAAAAAGACCACTTTTTTCCTGCTCTGATTTCAGCCCATTTTCAGGTAGGGCCTCCCACTCCTTGCCTCCTTCAGTGCCCTGTGCCAAGGACTGATGCCCCACAATAATGCTCAGCATGCCCAGTGCATGGGCAGGCCTGACAAGAGGATCTGGTTAGAGAAGAACAGCAATGCTCCCCTGAGGTCACCAGTAGCAGAAGATGAATCTTGAAAGCAAAGGGATCACATCTGCCTTCCCCTCACCACCCAATACAGCTGAAGGAAAAGCAGAATGGCGCCACCTGAGCCAACAAAGGGAACACATCATGTGGCACAGGGCCAGAGGTAGCCCAAAAAGATAGCTGAGAGTACACAAGGAACAGTAAGTACAGGTCCCTCCATCTAAAAGGAGACAGCTGGGCTACCCATCCCACTCATGCCAGTGAGATGTCTTTAGGGGAGGCCTCAAGACCATTTTGACATTCTGGTAAAATTCTTTATGGCATTCTGGCACAGCTCTAATAGGATTTATTTTCCTTCTTTTCCAAAAGTGTGTGGGGGGTGGGTGGGTAAGACAGACAGATTCATTTCAGCCCAAGCTTTCACTGCAGCCCACATCTTTGGGTGCAATTGTATTCCAGCATAAGCTTTCCTGGCCTACATCTTAAAATAAAATGGGTGAGTCTTCAAGGTGCAACCAGACTCCCTTCCCTTTGCGCTCCGAAACAGTGAGGCCAATAGCACCTTCCCCAGCTGGAGCCAAGTGAACTGAAATGCTCAGGTAAACCGAAATGGTTGGCCCTTCCATCAGTCAGGATGCTGCTTCAGCAAGCATGGGTGCGCAGGAGTGTCCTTCTGGATATAGCAATGCCTCCCTGCCACCCGCTTCCCCACCCAGATTTAGATCTGCTCTTACTACAAGACCTTGCTATGTGCGAACTAAAAAGCCAGACTGCAAGGGGACGGGGGGGGGGGGGTTAAGAGACACCATGAGGTGTGACATTCCAGCCTTGGCTTCATATTCCTGCTTCTGAGAGTCAAGGCGGTGTGCAAAGTCCAGTCCAGGACTCTGAGTTTCAAACCCCCACTTGACCAAAAGGTTCAGTGGTAGGTCTCCTTGGGTCAGCCTCACTCTTTCTCTCCCTTCCCAGCCTATGTTCCATGGATCAAGGACCCTTTGCTCTGAGATCCTTGAAGGACATGGGAGGAAGGGGGCAACAACACTACAGACTCAGAAGCATGAGGCCTAGCTGGTTCCTTCCATCTGTTCAGTGCCCAGGCTCACCTTCAAGCAGCTCCTCTCACTTACACTTTGTCCTAAGGCCAAAGAACAGCACCTGTTTCTTCCCAGCAGAGCTCATAAAAATCTGACTTGGAAAAGCCCCAGCAGTGGTGGGTTGGCTGCTTTCAGATAGGGATGCATATCGTTGGTGGGCCTTTTAATAGGCAGGGGCCACGAAAGTGCAATCTCCCTTTTGACCTGCCCCTTGATCTCCAATGTGGGGCCATCTGTTGCAGATAGTAAGTGGCACAGTAGTTTCAATGGCTAAGCTTGCAAAAGGTGCATCTTTTAATCTGCATTAAAATTCACTGGGTGACATTACGCTAGTCCTATTTCTCACATTGACCTCCCTGGCAGGGCTGTTGTGAAAATAAAGGCAAGGGAGCCACCTTGAGCACCTTGAAACAGATCTGTCTAGAGGTTTTGGACTCCCATCTTCCTGCCACTTCGTGCAGTGTGGCCAAAGGAAGAGTTGGTGTGCTTCTGTGCACACCATTTATGGTGACCCCATGGACTAGGAAAGGAGCTGCAAGATCTCTCTACAGACTGACTTGCATCGGGTTTTCTCAGGCAATGAATACTCAGAGGTGGTTTTGCCAGCCCCTTCCTTTGAAAGGCACCTGATACTTGCTGTCAGTCTCCCTGCCAAGTCCTCACCAGGGCTGACCCTGCTTAGCTCCTAAGATCAGATGGGACCTGGTGCCTTTGAGGCTGACACAGGCCTAGAATGTCTCTCCTTTAGAGAGGGCAGGCTTGATCTAGAGACTTTGGCCTCCCTGGTGTAAATATATGTGAGGTCTGGCCAGCTTGGCAATTACATGCTCTTTCCAACATCAACTTCCACCCCCCATTTGCAGGGCTGACAGAAGGGGGGCATTACTAAGTAGCCCTCCCTGTTGACAGAAGGGCATCTCCTTCCCTCCAGCCAAAAACAAGCCAGCTGCTCATGGAGGAAAGTCCTGGAGGAGTTCCTCCATCCGCTCTGGGATTATCTAAAGCCTTGGACACCTCCAGAGGGGGCAGAAGGGGAAGATCCCAGAGGTTCAAACCATATCTTTCCTGGCTTGGACCCTTGGTCCACCAGCTTTGGAAAGAGACTACTTAAAGCTCCACAGATGGACTTCTTCCTGGCAATTTGAAGGAGGGCTTGATCTGCAACTGGGAGGAAGGCCAGAAAGCTCAGGTTCTCCTCCTCTTCCACTCTCAGAAAACAGCAACAGGTTGTGGGCCTCAACCTTTACCCCTTTGTCTGTGGAATGGGTTTATTAGAAGGTTTCATCAACTTTTCAAAATTTAATAATAATAATAATAATAATAATAATAATAATAATAAT
>NC_056531.1:2169241-2178004 GCF_019175285.1 Sceloporus undulatus | reverse complement strand
ATAAATAATTCCATGGGGGAAGTAACTCGAAGTAAAGCAAGTACCATGAGGCTGAGACTTTTGTGCCCCCCGTCTCTACAAGCAGATGTGGACAATCCTCGAGGGCTATTCTCCTTAAGGGCTCCTAAGGGCATTGAGCCAGGGCTCTCGTGAAAGCGGTGTCAAACCCGGATCAGCCCGCTCTGGATGGCAGCCGAATGCCTTGGCCTCGGGGCTGCTCCTCCCTTCTTGCCTTCGCTCCCCCCAAAAGCGCTTGAAAAACTGAATCAGCCAGTGCAGAGTCTCGGCGGCGCCAAGGGAGAGGGATCCACGCGGGGGGCAGGCAAGGAAGGCAAGGCAAGGCAAGGCAAGGCAAAGCAAGGCAAAGCAAGGCAGGCAGGAGGGGGGCAGGAGGCTCCGCAGGGCAAGAGCAAAGCGCCTTGGGCATCTTGCCGCCTTTGATCCCAGCTTAGGGGCTTAGGCCCTCAGCGCAGCCCAAAGGCAAGGGCCCCCGACCCTCCCCACAGCCCCCAAGCACAACCTCTGGCCACTGGTTGCTTCGCTCTTTCCTCTTTCTCTCCTTCTCCCTTTCTTTTCTCCTTCTTTCCCCACTTTCTCTCTCTCTAATCTTTCCTTAACCCCTTTATTTTTTTTCTTTCCCCCCACTTCGCTCTCTCATCCCTCGTCTTATTCCCTCTTTCCTTCCTTTTCCCCCACTTTCTCTCTCTCTCAATTTACTTCTTTCTTTCCGACCTTCTTTCTCTTTTTCTCTCTCTCGTCTCCTCCTTTCTTTCCCACTTTCTTTCCGTTGTCTTCTTTTTCTCTTCCTTGCTCTCTCTCTCTCTTTCTTTTTTTTCCCCACTTTCCTTCCGTCCTTTCTCTCTCTTTCTTAGTTCTCTTTTTTTAAATTCTGCTTCTTTCTTTCCTTTCTTTACCACTTTCTTCATCTCTCCCTCTTCTCTCTCTCATTTCTTTCCCCCCTTCTTTCCTCTCGTTTCTTTCTCTCTTTTCCCTAGCCTTATCTTTTCTTCCTTCCCCTCTTCCTTCCTTTCCCGTCCTTCCTCTTTTTTTCTTCTTCTCCCTCTCTTTCTCCTTTCCCTCTGCCCTTTCTTTCACTTTCCCCAGTTCCCTTTACTTCTTCCTTTCCTTCTTCCCATTTTTCGTCGCCTCTCCTTCGCCCTCATCCGTGCTCTCGCGTTCTTAACCTCCTCTTCCACACCCTTCCTTCCTTCCTTCCTTCCTTCCTTCCTTCCTTCCGTTTCCCTTTTCCCGTGCTTTCTTTTCCTTCTCCGTTCACCCCAATCGCCAGCCATCTCCTCTTTTTAATCCTCCTGCCTTCTTTCCTTCCTTTTTCTTTCCAAAACCCCCTCTCCTTCCCTGCCTTCCTTCTTCCTTTCCTTCCTTCCTTCCTTCCTTCCTTCCAATGAAAATTAGACCCAAAGGAATCAGGCACCCGAAATATTTCTCTCTCCACCGGAGGAAAAAAAGGTCCGCCACCCACCCGAGAGTGCACGTTTTTTTCCGTCGGAGGCCACGCCCAATGAGCAAAGAAAGTAGAGTAGAGAGAGAGAGAGAGAGAGTAGAGGAAGTGACGTGGGTCAAAGAAAGAAGGGAACCACCAAGGGTCAGGTGCTGGTTGTAACACCTTCAAAAGCAACGACGTAGTCACATTTGTCTAAGGTCACATCTCCGTTCTGAAGCGGTTCTGCCGCTGTATCTTTGTGTCGTCGCCTGTTAAGTAGCTGTGACAAGGTTAAGCGCTGTGGGTTCTCTTCCCTCCAACCGGAGCGCCAGTCCTGTGCAGCCCAGCCCCGTTCAGTTGGTCACGGCTCTGCTCCGGAGAAAGGAACTCTGGCCAAAGCCACCTCGGGTGTCTGAGGACTCCTGGCCTAGAATCCTAGAATCCTAGAGTTGGAAGAGCCCCGTAAGGGCGTGTGCAGGTCCAACCCCCCCTTCTGCCCATGCAGGAACTCTCAACCAAAGCCTCCCCTGTTGACAGATGGCCATGCCAGCCGTCTGCGTTAAAGACCTCCAGGAAGGGACTCCATCAGAAACCCTCTTGAAATTGCGAGGGAGCGTCCAGAAGGTCCACAGGAGGACTTGACACACATAAGTCCTCATGAGACGTTGGTGCCTTTATTCCAAGGGAAGTCCACAGCAATCGGGCCCAATTCCGATTGCCGCACTGCAGACCTTGGCATGCAGGGCTGCTCCATCAAATGGACTTCCCGTCTGGAGCGAGGAAAACGTAAGGATAGGCTAAGCCTAGGAAGCCTCCTTGCGTGCCAACTTCGTTGTCTTTCCAGGGAGTCTCAAGGTGCTGCCAGATCCCTCCACAGACTGATTTCTCCGGACTAACACGGCTATATGCGTTGGAATGAATAGTATAAGTAATAATAATAAGAATATAATGAATATAATAATATATAAGTCATAAGTAATAATAGAATAATAATCATCATGTAAAGGATCTTGGTCGTGCCTTTGGGGACTCGGCCTGAAAGAAGAGGTTGGCAGCAGGAACTTTCCTCGGCTTCCGTCCACTTGCTCCGCATCCAATGGCCATATGAGGGAAGTAGACTGGAGCTCTAGGGAAGCTCCTGCTGCCAACTTGGCGTTGCCTTTCCGTCAGTCTCAAGGTCTTGCAAGAGCTCTCGTCTCTCCTCCTCTGCATACTCGCTTCTAGTTTGCAGATTTACTGCCTGTTTTTGATGGCTTAGGCGACAGTGTCTCTAGGGCGCAGTGCACGTAATGCCCCACTGCCAGGGTATTTCTTTTAATAATCCCAGAGTGAGTTTCGGGGAGAGAGGGGGGCGTCAGCGTTCCCACCCCCGGAGATCTAGGGTGGCATAGGGTCTAGGGTAGTTCCTCCGAAAAACAAGCACCCTCGCACCGGGGTGTAAGTGCGTCGGTGGCAAAGGCGGCAGCGGTTTGCTTTGTTGATTGCAAGGGCCGGGGGCCTAATCCTCCAGGGCAGCTTTAGGAAAAGCTTGGCATTTTGGAAACCCTCGTCTGCAAAGAGGAGCTGGGTGTGGGGGGGTCCGCCTGAGCCCTTTCAACTCAGGTTGGGAAGTTTCCCCCCAACTTTGGAAGTTCCAACTTGTGGGGAACGTACAAACTTTGTGACACTTTGGTCAAAAGTGGTCTCGTTTGGGTGTATTAAGTTCAGAAGATGGTTTTTCCCCCCCGGTCGTGTTGTCGGGTTTCCCTATGCCTCCCCAGCTCCAACTGGATATCGGCTTTTTGGGGTCCCCTTCAAAGGGGGACCCGGCTGTGCTCCACGGACCCCCAAAAACTGTGAGATCGTGATTACTCCAGAAGGGGAAAACAGGGGATGATGGGCCCCACAGAACCCTATTTCGTTAGCGGAAAGGCGGACTTATGTTGAGCTTTTCATCTAGTTGCCTTGCCTGTGCGTCTCCAACCTTTCGCTTCGCTCCGCCTCCTGCCTCCTCCTCCTCCTAGAGATGGGTAAACATGTAAGCAGGGGACCTGTTTGGGGGGTCTTTTTTTTTTTTTTTTCGTTGTAGGGCGGCTCCCTCTTTGTGGGGCGCATCCCGTTCCTGGTTTAAGAACAGAAGGTGAGGTCAGCCACCAGAAAACGTCCCCGACTCGAAACTGCTTGGCTTTTCTGCTCAGTTGAAAAAGGTGCTCGCAGAGTGCCAATGCCTCGCCCAAAACCCCAGAAGGAAGGGGGGTCCAACGTGTGGGGGGGTGGGGGGGGAGGAGACTGAGCTCTGTGGCTCCATAGAGCAAATCCAACCCCAATCCAGTCCCAAAACAGGGATACCTTTATCGGCCAGTCCAAATGGTCACAAGGGTACATGTCGCATGGTCCAGTATGCATTGTCGATTGCTGTTAAGGAACCAATATACCATGTCAGAGCCAACATACCTGTCCCAGTATAGTATGGTTAAGCCCCAGACAATAGTACAAGGTTTAGAAGCTGCACATGTCGAACTGGTCCCACTATATGTTAAGCCCCAGCCAATATACAGTGTTAAGGGCCATCACCACGTCCAGGGCCAACTACGCTTGTCCATGTCATGTTAAGCCCGGTTTGGCCCCAACCATGGTTACCAAGGTTAAGGAGTCAATACCATGCCAAAGTCAAGTATACATGTCCAATATACATGTTAGCCCAGCCCAATATACATGTTAAGGAGCCATACATATATCACTCCCACATATCAGTGTCCAATATATCATGTTAAGCTGAAGCCATATACATGTTATGGAGCCATATACACATGTCAAGCCAACGTACCTGTTCCAGTATACATGTTAAGCCCCAGCCAATGTGCAAGTTAAGGAGCCGAGTACCACTGTCAAGCCAATATACAGGTCCATATACATGTTAAGGCCCTGCCAATACACAGTGTCAGCCGTGCCAATATACAGGTGTAGGCCCCCAGGCCCATACTGTTTAAGGAGGCGATGCCAAGCCGTGCAGAGATACCTCTCCAACCACCAGACTGAGACCGAAACAGCCGAAAGGGGCAGGCCTAGGACTAACATCTTTCCATTTTCTCTCGCTCCTTTCCTGTGTGTGTGTGTTAACGTCCTTTGCCTGCGAGAAGCCAGTGGAGCTTGGAAAGCTTGCAACAAGGAGATTGCGCATGTTGTTGGATGGGGTGTTGTGAGAAGGGGGCAAGAATGTGCAGTGGTGGCCCATTCGAAGTCCAGGAAGACTAGACCTCCTGGACCACGCAGGAGGACAAGGCCCGCCCAATGGGGACACGGCGCAGAAAGGCCAACACACGAGCGCACGCCTAGAAGCGCCTAGACTAGATGCGCGGCTGCTCCAAAGGGAAGGAGGAGTGTTGGTGGGGTTCCCTCCGCACAAGAGGAATGTAGGACGTGTCATGGGGAAAAAAAGAGGACGCCTGGTGGCACGTCAGAGTAGCAAGGGGGTAGGGGGGTGCAGTCCGGGGCGCCTTGTGTCTTCTGCAAGGCTTTGGCAAAGGGACTCCTGCGGAGCCCGCCGGCCGATGTAATAGGAAAGAATAAGATCCGGAGGAAGGGGGAAGGTGAATATCGGGCAGAGGGAGAGAGAGAGGGAAGGGGGAACGACGGCTAGGGGCCCGCCAGGTCGGGTTCGTAAAAAGGCGATGCCCCCAGAGAGATAGCCTCCCGCCCTCGACCCCCCCAAGGGCCCCTTGCGACAATCCCTAGAGCTCACCTTCGTTCCCTTTTCTCCTGCCAGGTGAGGACAAGATCAAGGAGAGAGATACTGGGGAAGGGAAGGAGGAGGGAAGAAAAGAAGCTAGGGCATTCCAATGCAAGAACGCAGGGGGTCACCCTTGAATTGGGAGGGGGGTCAAGATGTCCCCCCAAAAGCAATCCGCTGGATAGCCAGGGCCTCCTTTCCTCCTTGTCACTCCCTCCAGCGAAAATCACCGCCAGCGCCGTGCGCCCGCAGGCGGCAGCCTTCCCGCCTCTCGGCGCAACCCTTTGGGAAACTGGGCAAGAGGGACTGCTAGGTGGGGGGAGAGACCCAGCCTTGCATCCGCCAAGAAGGGGAGGGGGAGCCCCCAGCCGGAGGCAGCTCTGAGACAAAAGGTCTTCTGGACTGGCTGGCTGGCTGGGGACAAATAGACGAAATGGTCCCCAGCATCCCCAGGGGGGGGCGTAGTCCGGTCTGAGCACTGCTCCCTGCAATCCCTGGGAAGAATGGGGTGCTGGAATGGGGAGTGGAAGGGTGCATGTGGGGGGCGGAAGTGGGGAAAAGGAGAGTGGCAAAGAAATGTATTTCTTTGGGGGGAGAACTAAGTGTGGAAATGAAAGGTTCTTCTCTCCTTGGGAGAGAATCAGTGTGGAAAGGAAGTGTGCCCCTCCACCTTGGAGTGGGAGTGGAGGGGTGGCATCTGTAGGACCTGGGGGGGGGGGGATTGTTGGGGGGCACGAAGGACCAAAGCCCTATCCCCGCCACACTTGGGGAGAAAGTTAAACTGAAAATGAAATGTAATTCCGCTTGGGGGGAGAAATCAGGGGGAATAAAGTTTTTTTTTCCCTTGGAGTGGGACGAGTAGAAGGGTGCAGCTTCTCTAGGATGGGGGATTGTTGTTGGACATCGAAGAACCAAAGCCCAGTTTGTCCCCCGACCCCCCTTGGGGAGGAGACTAAGTGTGAAACGAAGTTATCCCCCTTGATTAGTTCTTGGATTGATTACTGCATTTATTTAATGCCGCCTTTCCCCCAGAAATGGGCCCAGGCGGCTCACAAGATTAAAAAAAATCCCTTGGAAAGGAGAGGGGAGGGGAGGTTTATCTTGTAATGTGCAGAGGGTGGTGGGTTTGTTGGGACAAAAAAAGCGAAGAGCCAAAGCCCGTTTTCCCGACTTTGGTGGGAGGAATAAGGGTGGGAATGAATTTATTCCTGTGGTGGGAGGAATAAGTGTGGAAATAGAGTCATTTTCTTGGGTGGAGGAATAAGGTGGAAATGAGATTTAGTCCCTGGGGGGGGGGAATAAGGTGTGGAAATAGATTCATTCCCTTGGTGGGGAAGGAATCAGGGTGGAAATGAAAGTTTAATTCCGTTGGTGGGAAGGAATAGTGTGGAAATAGATGCATTCCTTGAGGGGAGGAATAGAGGTGGAAATTGAAGTTTCATTCCTTTTGTTGAGAAATCTATGGTGGAAATGGAAGTTTTAGTCATTGGGTAAAAAGAAGTGTGGACATGACATTCATTCCCTTGGGGGAGAAATCAGTGTGGGAAATGAAGTTTATTCCTACAGTGGGAAACATCAGAGTGGGACAAGACGTGGGGAGAGTGGGTCTGGACACCGTGGGAAGAAGAAGACGACTTCCTTCTCCCCAGGTGTAACCCCTCTGTGTGTGGCGTGTGTGGGTGTGTGTGTGCACACGCCCTCTCTCCTTCGTTCCTCCAAGGGAGGCTCCAAAAGAAAGAAAGAAAGAAAGAAAGAAAGAAAGAAGAGAATGAGAGAGGCGAATGAAAAAACCGAAGCTGTTGAGAGTCCAAATGGGAGACCCGTCCCAGGGTTGGGTGTAAGGAAAGGGCACAACCTCATGCCACACGTGACCCACCTATAATAAGGAAGAGAAGAAAGAAGTACCCGCCCCCGGCGAGGCTTGACTATCTTTCGTGGGCTTTTCTATTTGGGGGGGGGGGGGGGGGTCCGATTAAATCGTCTCAGAGAAGCCCCTAGAGAGGCGGCCTGGCGTCCTCGCGTGCTGCTTTTTTTTTCTCGCCTCGCCGACTCGTTCTCGCCTCCTCCAACAGCAAGCGGCAGCAGCAGCAGTAAAAAAGAAGGAAGGAAGGGGGGGTGGTTTCTTTCCTTCCTTCCTTGCGCCCTTTCCTTTTCCTTGCCTCCACCCTATATGCCTTGTTTGCCTCCTCCTCCGGACTCCTTCATTCAATCTCTCTGCTCCCATCTCCCTAACCCGCCCGCCTCCCCTCCCGCTGGCCGCCACGCCACTATCCCCGACCCGGCCTCTGATTCCCTGTTGACAATCGTCGCACAGGCGCGCCCCCGAAAGGCAGCGGGGGATGCGTGCTTTCCGGAGTTCCGACGTCCGACAAAGGTCAACGACAGTACAATCCTTTCTTTTTATAACTTCGCGCCGGGGAACTCGGCCGGGTCCCCCCCTCCACCAACCCCTCCCCTCCAGCTCGCACTCGACCGCTGTCAAAACCCAGCGAACACCACGCCTATGGAGCCACATACATTGTTCCCGGGAAAGCGTCAAAGAAGAGCCAAGCAAGGATGGCCGAAGACTGCCATGCCAGCTCACAAGCACAACATCACCAACGACGCCGCCGCGCCAACACCTCAAGTCAAGACCAGCAGCTCCGCTCCGATCACCACCACAAAACACAACAACACAAGAACAAAGAACGACGCCTGCACACACACAACAACACGACACACCCGACACAAGCCGTCAAGTACGCCGGAGCCAAGGAGGGCAAGCCCGACGGGAGTCGCGTTCCGGCGTGGGCTGGCCCGATCCCGCCTTCCTTCCTTTACCTTCCTTCCTCTTCCTTCCTTCCTTCCGTCTTCCCTTCCCTCTCCCGTCTCCAGCCCTTCCTCCCTCATCCCCTTTCTCGTCTTCTCTATTATCGTTCTCATCCTTCCCGTCGCTCCGCTCCCCCCGAAGGAGCTTTCTCTTCTCTTCTCTTCTCGTCCCTTCCCATACAGGTTCGAAACCCCCATTTTTTCTGGCCTATCAGCTGAGAAGCCCGGGCCGGAGGTCTCCAAGTTGCCAGATCGCCGGCCCGGAAACCACCCAGCTAAACCCAGCCTCACCACAGCCTCGCTCCTCTGGTATGTTTTTTTGTTTCTTGGCAACAAAGAAAGACATTGTGAGGGAAGGTTTGTGTGTGTGTGTTGTGTTGTTATATATATATATATGTTCATATTGTTTCTGCAAGGATATACACGCACACACACCCTGTGCTGGCACATATATATATGTAAATATACGTATAACCGAATCCCAGGATTCCTCCCGATTCCAGCAGAGCCACCGAACAACTGGGATTGCAGAAGCATACCTTCTCTCTGCATATTCACATTCGTGGTTGCATGGAGTGGAAAAGGCCCTTGGGGTTTAGTCCCACAAGGTCAGCACCCCAAAGTCATGCTCCCAAATGCACAGGACTTAGAGATTTGAAAGTCATTCCAGAATTGACTCAGGGATCCCTTTTGATACCTGACTTCTCCCTCCTCGGCTCTACGGATTGCGAGGGAAGAGTTGGCTTGAAAGGGAGTTGGGCTGAAAGAGAGTTTTGGTCCGCCTTCAGCAATAATAATAATAATA
>NC_056531.1:2168657-2169231 GCF_019175285.1 Sceloporus undulatus | reverse complement strand
ATCATCATCATCATCATCATCATCATCATCATCATCATCATCATCATCATCATCATCACGACTTGGAACCTGCGGCGGAATTGCGTGTGGATTTGGCTTGCAAACGATCGCATTTGGCTTGCAAACGATCGGACTTCGCTAGTTGCAAAGGAAGTTGGCTTTTGCTCGCAAAAGAAGGGAAAGAGGAGGAAAGAAGGAAAGAAGGAAGGAAGGAAGGAAGGAGGAATAGGATTTAGGAGGAACATTATTAGTACCCAGTTAAAAATTACAATTACAATTAAAATTATTAAGGATCTTAGTGGGATGGAAGGAGGTCGATGAAGGCAGCGGGGGTGACACCAGGAGTTGCTGCACCGGGTGGCACCTATGAGAGATTTGGTGCCATACTCCGAGGATACTAACTCTAGGGATGCCACTTGGGTGGCAGGGAAGAGTCTCCTCAGAAGTCAGGCCAGTTCAGGCCAGTAGTACTGACTCTCGAGTAAACGCAGCCAGAGGTTTGCTCTTTCTTGCAGTATCCTTCTCTTCTCTTCTCTTCTCTTCTCTTCTCTTCTCTTCTCTTCTCTTCTCTTCT
>NC_056531.1:2167811-2168557 GCF_019175285.1 Sceloporus undulatus | reverse complement strand
CGGATGCATCTCTTTATTCGTTTCAATGGGTCTCAAAGGTGCTGCAAGATCTCTCCGCAGACTGATGCTAGAGACGAACACGGCTATGTCTTTGCATTTTAATAGAATACAAAAATTAAACACATCCAAATAAAAACATCAAACCGAAACCCCAGCTGTGTCAAGAATGCATTGGTTCTTCTCGGGAATCAATGGTCAACTTTGGGGCTTTTAAGGTGGGAGGGTCTGAATAATATTAATTAATTAATAATAATAATAATAATAATAATAATAATTTATTATATCTCGCCTTTCTCCCAATACAGAGACTCAAGGCGGCGAACCGCAAGTACAAAACAATGCAATCTGGTGCAATTCCAGAGTTTAGAATTGGTGCAATTCGGAATCTAGCTTGGACTAGAGTAGACCCTTTGATTCCCGGGGTTTACCTGCGTGCAAAAATAAGCCCCCGATCCTGAGACTCCCCCCTCCCCTTTGTGCAGAAAAGGAAAGGAGGAAGATCTCCATTGCTTTTTCTGTGGTTGTCTTCCCTAGAGTAGACCCACTGAAACCCATAGGGCTGGGTTTCGACTCTCTCCTACGTATTTTTCGTACTTGTGCTTTGTAGCAACTCCGTGGATTTCTTCTCTTGCTCGGTCTTTGGGTGGTTCGGAAGCTGAGTCTGGAGTAGAAAGCAATCCTTTACTCTTCTTCTTTTTCAGGAGAGGAAGGAACAATGCAGACTTTTCCATTTGTTTGCAAGTTCT
>NC_056531.1:2165669-2167786 GCF_019175285.1 Sceloporus undulatus | reverse complement strand
AGTTCTTTTCTCTTTCTTTTTTTCTTCTTCTTTCCTTCCGAAGGGAAAGAGCCGATGACACTGATATTAATAGAAGACTTTCCCATGTATTTGCTCATGAAAGGAAAGACGCCTGATGGCAATATTAATATGTCCTGAAAGAACGAAAGAACAGGAAGGAAAGAAAGAAAAGAAAGGAAAGGGAAAGATTCACCCACAAGCAGACAGTTGCATTGAAGCTGGGAGGAGTTGCTTCGAGTTACTTCCCCCGTGGAATCTCTATTATTATTATTATTATTGTTCACAAGATTATAGCCCCGTTTGAATTATTATTTGATTCTGTATTATTATTATTAGTATTATTCTTATTATAATGATATAGCCGCTTTGAAGAATAATACTTAATAATAATAATAATAATAATCATAATAATACTCATCATATTATTATTATTCCCCACAGGTATAGCCGTGTTGTTAGTCTGTAGACTCAGTTATAGAGAGATCGTTGTGACACCTTGGACTGACTTGAAAGAAGCAGTTGGCAGCATGAGCGTCGTTGACTTTAGTTATCTACGTCCTCCGATGCCTTTGAAAACATCTAATAATAAGAATAATAATAATCATAATAATATTAATATAATGTAGGCGAGATCTTGTAGTGATTTGAGACTCACTGGAAGAAAAGGAAGTTGTCCAGTGTGAGCTTTCATAGAGTCTTGCTTCCTCAGATGCCTCTTCTTATTATATCATCCTCATCATATCATCATCACATCATATCATCATAATCAACTCGTGTTATTTTGGTCTTTTATTTTGGGTTTCACCCCAAAAAGGGTAGGTGGGGGGTTTCGGGTGGGAGACACCACCGTGTCGATCTTGGTGCTAAAAAATCTGCCCTCCCCATCCTTTTATTATTATTTCAATGCAAATAACTTCGCCTTGCGCTAGCTCTAGACGGAAAACCAATCACGGAGGGCGAGGGGTGGTTGCATTGGGTTTGCCACCGGATTTGCATTGGTTGCATTGGTTATGCATTTGGGTTGCAGTGGTTTGCTTGGACTTTGATTGTGTTTTTGCATTTGCCGTTTTTGCATTGGTTTTACATTGGGTTTGCATTGTTTGAATTGGGTTTGCATTGGTTTGCATTGGTTTGCTGGCCTCTATGGAGGCCAGTCACCAATGGCTCTCCACGCCCCTTTCTATAGGACCCCCCCTCCATTGCCTAATCTTTCCTCCTCAGCTTACTACTAGGAAACCTATCTAAAGTAGTGATTTGGTTAAGGTCAGGGAAACATAGGATTCCTTTCTCTCTCCTCTCTTCTTTCCTTTCCTTTCTTTTCTTTCTTTCCGCTTTCTTTTCTTCTCCTCTCGTGCAGAGGGGGGTCTGGAAGCCTGATGAAAACCAGAGTCCCTTGTCTTACTTCGCGTGTCAATTGAACTGAATTATCGCTTGACCGAATTATCGATTGACGATCAACAGATCAGACATGCAGGTGTTGCGGGAAACAGTTGCCTTCAAGCTTCCCTTTCCTCCTGAAACTCCGATTTCTTTCTTTTTAATAATACTAATAAACTATAATAATCATTAACAAACTACTAAATTTATACATTAGAAAAAAGCAATGCAAACCATCGTCCCCCCAGCCTAAGACGTCAACGGATCGCAGGCTTAGGACCCTACACCAGGCAGCGCTAGCGGTCTAGGGGGAAGGTGGCCGAACACATTTCACTTTTCTGCCTTATTATACTATGCGATTATATTATAGTATAGTATCTTATTATTATTATATTCATTATTATATTTCTTTTCTTATACACACATATAAACGTCTCTCCTATTCAAACTGACATCTCCAACCTAATATCTTCTCATAGCATAAATAAATTACGTAAATACAAACTTGCCTATTTCCTATCCAGCCATTTGCACATCCGCAACTTAAAAGACCATCCTCCACTGACTTACTTTTCGTCTTCCACTTTCTTTCCTTTCCCTTCTTTGAAGCTGGGAGGGGAGTTGCTTCGAGTTACTTCCCCCGTTGAATTATTATTATTATTATTATTATTATTATTGTTCAAAGATATAGCCCCGTTGAATTATTATTATTATTATTATTATTATTATTATTATTATTA
>NC_056531.1:2161928-2165569 GCF_019175285.1 Sceloporus undulatus | reverse complement strand
TATATATATATATATATATATATATATATATATATCCCCTTCCTTGTCTTCTCTTGCTTTCTCTCCGAGATTGATCTCTTTTTCACTCACACACAAACAGAGGCTTCCTCCTCTTCTAGCTCAGCCGATTTTTTACTTTTTTCGAGGAGAAGAACAGCCACAAAATAATAACAACAATCAAGCAGAATCAGAGAGGTAAGAAACCAAAGGAAGGAAGGAAGGATCTCCTCCCACTTTGAACCTTTCCTCCAAGACAGAAGCTCTCACCTTCTTCTCCCCATCCCACTCCCAGTCAAGTTACTTCTACTTGCCACCTTCAAAGTCGCTCCTGGTCAGAAGAAACCTCCTGAACCCTTGGCTTGGTTTCTTTGTTCTCTTCCTCCTCCTCCTCCTTGTTGTGAGTTTTGTGTTTGTGTTTTTCAAAGCAGAGCGAGAGCTGAGGCTTCCACTGGGGAGAAGCCAACCCAGGAGCCCCAAAGCTCCTGAGCTCTCTTCTCCTCCTTTCCAGGAGGTCAACACCACCACCAGCATGGCTCCTAGCTTGGGCTGTTGGTGATGGGGTTTGCTTAGGTCAAGCTTTGGCGCTGGTTGCACGCCTCCTTCCCTGAAGGCTCCCTCTCTCCTCCTCTTCTGCCCTTCTCTTTCCTCTTCCTTCTCCTCCTCCTCTTTCTCCTCCTCTCCTGGGACTTGAGGAACCTCAAGATGAACTCCTAAAGGCCGCTCCAGGATTCCAGGACTTTGGGTGGCAAGGAAGCCTCTTGAGGAGGCACATCTCCATGAGAGAACCTCTGCTGCCTGGGTCCAGCATGGCTTATCACCCTTTCCTACCTCACCGGGCCCCGGACTTTGCCATGAGCGCCGTCTTGGGGCACCAGCCCCCTTTCTTCCCAGCTTTGGCCTTGCCCCCCAACGGGGCAGCAGCCCTTTCCTTGCCCGGAGCGTTGGCCAAACCCATTATGGACCAATTAGTTGGGGCCGCCGATGGAGGCCTCCCTTTCTCCTCCTTGGGACACCAAGCCACCGCTCACCTGCGGCCTCTGAAGACCCTGGAGCCCGAGGAAGAAGTGGACGATGACCCCAAAGTCCACCTGGAAGCCAAGGACCTCTGGGAGCAGTTCCACAAGCGGGGCACCGAGATGGTCATCACCAAGTCTGGAAGGTAAGGGAGATAGGTGTTGGCTTGGCTTGGCCAACCTTCACCCATCCCACCTCCCCAGAGATCTCTTTCCTCTTTCTATGGGGATGTCCACCAAACATAGTCTTCTTCTGTTATGGGATCGGGGGGTGGGGAAGGAAAGGATTCCTAAGGGATTGGAGTTGGAGAGCTTGGTGGGAGCTTGCAAGCCCTTCCTCCTGTAAAAGAGATTGCCAAGATCGAGGGGGGTGTGACCTAGGAAAAGGAGAGAGAGAGAGAGAGAGAGAGAGGTCTTCATGCATAACACACATGCATCGAAGTGCCAGGAGACCATTGGTCTGCGATCTGCCCAACTTCTCCTTCTGTTGGACAAAACAGCGTTGGGTTGTCCCCCTCCATTGCCACCGGAAATGTTTGAACAGGAACATGGATCTCCTCCTAGAACATTTCCGGTGGCATCGGAGTGGGCCAATCCAACCCCGTTCTGTCCAAAAGTTAGGCAGAGGGAAGCGATAGCTAGACAGGAGAAATGTTTTCACAGTTCCCCACACAAACATTCAGAGAGAGAGAGAGAGAGAGAGAGAGGATTGACTAGTCCTCCAGATTTTATACCGATACGATCTCCAGCTTTTATACATCTGAGAACTCCAGGTCTGAGACGTATAAACATTCCAGACTTTTAATGCACATTAAAATCGCCAGATTTTTAAAGCATATAAACAGGCCAGAATTTTAGGCATATACCATCTCCAGAGTTATTTGCAAGTAATAATAATAATATCCAGATTTTTAATGCATATAAAATCTTCAGATTCTTATGCATATAGCATAGTCAGATTTTTATGCATATGCAATCTCCAGAGTTGTATGCATATACAATCGCCGCATTTTTATGCATATAAAAACTCCACATTTATATGCATATAAAAACTCCAGATTTTTATGCATATCAAATCTTCAGATTTGTATACAGATAGCATCTCCAGAGTTGTCTGCAAATGCAACCTTCAGATTTTGATGCACAGTAAAACGCCAGATTTTTATGCATATGCCATCTCCAGAGCTTTATGCATATAAAATATTCACATTTTCCTGCATATGCCATCTCTAGGTTTTGATGCATAGAAAAACTCCAAAGTTTTATGCATAGAAAAAACTCCATAATTTTATGGATATTGCAATATCCACATTTTTCTGCATACACAACCTCCAGATTTTATGCTTATAAAATATTCACGTTTTTACGCATATGCCATCTCCAGATTTTTATGCCTATAAAAACTCCAGAGTTGCATGCATATAAAAACTTCAGATTTTTACACATACACAGTCTCTGGATTTTTAGGCCTCTAAAATCTCCAGCGTTTCATGCGTTTAAAGAGTCCGGATTTTCTGCACCAATCTTCCGATTTTTTACTCACACAAAAACTCCAGATTGGAAACAGATAAACGCTCCACATTTTTTGCGTGCGCAATCGAATCACCCGATTTTTATGCATCTGAAAAAGCACCCCCTTTTTATGCACCTAAAA
This sequence comes from Sceloporus undulatus, assembly GCF_019175285.1. Lineage (NCBI taxonomy): Eukaryota > Metazoa > Chordata > Lepidosauria > Squamata > Phrynosomatidae > Sceloporus > Sceloporus undulatus. Next base: position 2,162,902 of record NC_056531.1, on the reverse strand, counting down.
AAAGCACCCATTTTTACCCGTCTAATACGCAATATGAAAACTCCATATTTGGATGATATCAAAACTCCAGATTTGGAGGATATCAAAACTCCAGATCTGGATACGTATATATTCAGGGGGCCAGCTCTTTCTCTTCCTGGCTCTCTGTAATCCTCTGCACACAAGTCAGTCCCATAGAAATGAATGGAGGGCTGACCTCCAAGAAACCAAGGCGAAAGACTGAGGCGCCCACTGCAGGTTCCTCCAACTCTTTCCAGGCCAGGCCTGTCCTGCAAATGGCTAGGAACAAGATCGAGGTCGGTGGCTTGCCCAAAGAAACCTGCTCAGCCATTGCAGTCTGGGGCGAAATACTCCACTGCCCCCTAAAAGGAAAGGGAAAACCCTTTAGGGTCTGTTTAGGATCCCGGTGTTCTTTTTTGCGGACTTCGAGCAGATGCAGGATCTAGGACGCTTTGCAGGGTTTTAGGAAACTCTCCCGGTCCTGCACTTGATCCAGATCCAGAATTCGCAAGGCAAGGGCTTGTTTTTTGTTCTCTCTCTCTCTTGCAAAAACCAAAAAACCCCATAAAAGTTTGCAAGCAGTACTGTATTTAAAGCAGGGATTTATTGAAAAACCATAGGCCGAGGGTATGTTTTTGAATGGGCTTCTCCCGTTCGCATTCAGTCGTAAGACAAGAGGCCAAAACAAAAACAGGATCGCTGGAGGAAAATAGACGCCGAAATTAAAAAGGCCGAGGTCGCAAATCAAGTCAGAGGATAAATTGCTTATCTGTCTATCTATCTATCTATCTATCTATCTATCTATCTATCTAGACTATAAATTACAGAGAAAGAGAGAGAGTCAAACAAATATAATACATACACAAAAATACAATGACTCCCAACTGTCTCAGAGTGTTTTGCAGCAGCGCAGGAGACTTTGGATCCCCGGGCAAAGTTTCCCAAGAAGGCTCCAGAGAGAAGATCTCCTCTGT
>NC_056531.1:2160383-2161918 GCF_019175285.1 Sceloporus undulatus | reverse complement strand
TTGTTGTTGTTGTTGTTGTTGTTGTTGTTGTTGTTGTTGTTGTTGTTGTTATCGTGTCTTCAAAGAACTCTTTTCTGAAACAAATCCCCCCTCTTCTGTTCGCTTGGAAATCGCTTTAAGGCTAGGCATTTCTTTGCGATCCTTGTGTGGGTTGTTGTTGTTGTTGTTGCATGGCTTGAAATCATTTACTGGACCGAAATCGCTTTATGTTTTGGTCCTGCAGCCTCCGCAGCCCAAGAGAGGAGGGGATTATTGTATATACATATATATAGAAAGTCACTTTATTTGTATGTGTGTGTGTGTGTGTGTGTATATATATATATATATATACACACACACACACATAGAAAGTCATTTTATTTTATATACATACACTTATGTATATGTATGTGTATAAAAGAAAGTGACTTTCTAAAGTGACATTTTTATATACAGTACATACATACACATATATATGTATGTATGTGTATATCTGTAAGCATATAAAATACAGTGACTTTCTAGGTATATACATACACATATAAAGTCACTTCATTTTATATGCACACATATGTATATCTGTAAGTATATAAAATAAAGTGACTTTCTAGATATATATGTATATAGATATATATAGAGAGAGAAAGTCTATTTTATAAGCATACAGATATGCATATACATATGTGGATGTATATAAAATAAAGCGACTTTCTAGATATATCCTTCCAACACCTTTGGCCCCTATATATATCTAGAAAGTCACTTTATTTTATATGCATACAGATATACATATACATATGTGTATGCCTAGGTATCTCTGTATGTATACAAAATAAAGTGACTTTCTAGATATATATAGAAAGTCGCTTTATTTTATATACAGCTGCATGCACACATCTATGTAGGTATAACTGTATGTATGTCAAATAAAGTGATTTTCTGTATATATGTATACACACAAACACGTAGAGCCATATACAAATGCAAATGCAAAAGGAGAGGGAGGTCAAGGGAAACGGCTCGCCTTGCAACCGCTGTCGATATTTTCGATGTGCGAGAAATAAAAGATGTGCATTAAAAAGACGTGCATTTTTCACCTTCTCCTTGTTGGCTTCTTCTTCCTCCTTTCCCTGGTCTGTCTGTCTGTCTCTCTGCAGGAGAATGTTCCCCCCTTTTAAAGTCAGGTGCACAGGGCTGGACAAAAAGGCCAAGTACATCTTACTGATGGACATCGTGGCGGCCGACGATTGTCGCTACAAGTTCCACAATTCCCGGTGGATGGTGGCCGGGAAAGCCGACCCGGAGATGCCCAAGAGGATGTACATCCATCCCGACAGTCCGGCCACCGGCGAGCAATGGATGTCCAAAGTGGTGACTTTCCACAAACTCAAGCTGACCAACAACATTTCGGACAAACACGGATTCGTAAGTGCTTGCTTCCCGCGGAAAGATGCCCTTGCTTAGCTTTTGCAACGCGCGAGGTTGCATCTTGGGCATTTTGCTCAACTGATGATGATGATGATGATGATGATGATGATGATGATGATGATGATGAT
>NC_056531.1:2152084-2160283 GCF_019175285.1 Sceloporus undulatus | reverse complement strand
TTCTCCGGCATGGCTGGCATGGGACCTCTCTTGGCCACCGTCTCCGGGGCCTCGGCCGGAGTCACCGGCCTCGACGGCAGCGTCATGGCCACCGCCGCCGCCGCTGCAGCCGCCGCCCAGGGCTTGAGCGGAGCCTCCGCCGCCGCCGCTGCAGCCGCTGCCCTGCCCTTCCACCTCCAGCAGCACGTCCTCGCCTCCCAGGTAAGAAGGCCCTGGCACGGCTGGCACTCTGGCAGGAGGGCATCCGGGCAGAGCAAAGCTCTTGCTCGGACCCTCCGATTGGGACTCTTGGAGGAGGGCATCAATGCAGACCCAAGTTTCTAATATAGCTCTCTTGCTGGGACTGGCACTCTTGGAGCATGGCATCAATGCAGACCCAAGTTTCTAATATAGCTCTCTAACTGGGACTCTTGGAGTATGCAGAACATACTGACTGGGGCTGGCGACTGCTGGGACTGGGGCTGTCGGAGTATGGCATCAGTGCCGACCAAGTTTTCTAATATAACCCGTTAACTGGGACCGGGGCTGCTGGGAGTGGGATTGCTGAGACTTCTGGGACTGGATCTGCTGGCACTTCTGGGATTGGGACTGCTGGCGCTGCTGGCACTTCTGGGATTGGGACTGCTGGCGCTGGAGACTACTGGGACTTCTGAGGCTAGGACTGGTGGGACTGGGACTGCTGGGACTTCTGGGACTGGGACTGAAAGGGCCCCCTCCTCTCTGGCCTTGGTTGGGACCCTTCTTTCCTCCGCCTGAGCCTCCAGTATAAATACAAATCCTTAGTTCTGCTCCAAATGGAGGACATTTTGACATTCCTCCTGCACAGGAGGCGGGAATGTAGGACATGTCCTGTCCAAGGAGGACCTCTGGTCACCCTGTCTCCAAGGCCCTACCCACGTCCCCTTTGCCTCCTGATTTCTCAGACTGGATTTGGGCTACTTTGGTTAGACTGGAAAAGGCTCCCTTTCTCTCTTGCTTTGCTTGCTCCTGACAGCTTCCTTTATGCAAGGGAAGGACAAAACAAGAGAGAGGTTTCAAACGTGAGCAGAAGTGTTTTGGGAGAAGCAAAGAGACACCTTCTCCTTCAGTTGTTGTCTTCTCCTCTCTCTTTCTGGCATCTTTTAAAAACCACTCCTCCTCAGGGCAGCAGGAGTGAATCTACTGTCTTTTCTTAGCATCTTCCAACAGCCTTGCAAGGTAGGCTAGGGCTGGCGAGTGGAAGCAGTGACACTCTCTCTAGGAAAGCTCCTGCTGCCAACTTCTTTCTTTCAGTGAGTCTCAAAGGTGCTACATGATCAAGTTCCTTTGTTTTGGCATCAGTGCATACCAGCATGGGGGTATTTTCATAGCAAAGGTCCAGCTGGGATGAAGGAGGGATGGGACCATGGCATGAGGGGTGGCAAAGAGAAGGCCTTCTGGACCAAGGCTTGCCCAGAGGAGCCTATCTCCCTCTTGCTCCGGATCAGCTTGGCTTGCCTCAAGCCAAGCCAAGAGAGAAGAGAGGTGTTGACTGCTGCGGTGGGAATGGCATCTGAGGGTGCTCAGCACCTTGAGATGGAATGATGGAAAGGGCTGGCAAGGGAGCCTCCCTGGGGTTTCCCATGCCAGGGAATGCAAGAGGCCTTGGCTGACACCCTGAGGCTTCCAGGCTGGTCCACATAACCAATGGGAAGGGAGCCTCTGGGCTGCTCTTGGCCAGAGGCAGAGCTCAGAGAAGTTACTTTCTCCTCTCTCCCACCTTTTCTCCCACCAGCCTCCAAAGTGCTGGGAGATGGGGTCCAAAAGAGGACCCTTTCCAATCTGGTGGCCATTGGTTTGAGCGTTGGACTAGGACTCTAGGGGACCAGAGTTCGAATCCTATCCTGGCTCTGGGTGACCTTGGCCGAGTGACAGGCTCTCAGCCTCAGGGAATGGCAAGGGCAAACCCCCTCTGAAGCCACTTGACTTGAAGGTGGAAGGCTGATCTGGGGATTCGAGAGACAAATGGTTTATTTATTTTGTAGCACCTTTGAGACTCACTGGAAGAAAGAAGTTGGCAGCATCAGCTTTCCAAGACTTCTGTCTAGGAAAGCTCCTGCTGCCAACTTCTTTCTTTCAGTGAGTCAGATGGGCTACAAGATCTCTCAACATGCTAAGCCTAGGAAGTCTGAGGCCATGGGGGCCTGTAGAATCCCCCCAAGTGTTGATTTAATCCCTAGATGGGTCTAGCTGAATTGAGGGACTGGGGAGCGGCCAGGTGTTGGACTGCAACTCCCAGCATTCTTCAGCCTTGTCTAGGCCAACCTGGGAGGTGCAGTCCACTCCAGTTGGGAGGCCTGGCCTCCTGGAGGCAAAGGAACTTGTTTAAAACCCTTAGGGCTGGTGTCTTGTCCCAACCTAAGACAACCCACGACCCCAGTCGCCACTGAAGGCCTTCCTTTTGCCCATTTCTGACCCCTTGCCAAGAGGTCTCCCTCTTTCTCCTTCAGCAAGAAGTGGGAGGGAAGGAGAAGAAGGGGGCAAAAGGGGGTGTCCTTGTTGTTGGAAGCTGCCCTTGACCAGACTTTGGGGGTTATGTCCACTGAAGGGCTGGATGGTTCCTCCAGTGTGTTTGGGACCCTTCTACAGGACCTCCATCTGGGTTCTCGGTTTCTGCTAAGTTTGGAATCGCGCTGCGTTTTTGAAGACCTCTTTGAGTCCCCAGGTTTTTTTTTGGGGGGGGGGCAAATATGTATTAAAGTGGGGTGCAAATAGATATAAAAGTGGGGTGAAAATGGATATCAAAACGGGGTGCAAATAGATATTAAAGTGGGGTGCAAATAGATATAAGAGCAGGGTGCAAATAGATTTAAAAGTGGGGTGCAAATAGATATTAAAGTGGGGTGCAAACAGATATCAAAGTGGGGTGCAAACACAGATATCAAAACCAGGTGCAAATGGATATCAAAGTGGAGTGCAAATAGTTTTAAAGGGGGTGCAAAAAGATATAAAAACGGGATGCAAATAGATACCGAAGCAGGGTGCAAATAGATACCAAAGCGGGGTGCAAACAGATGTTTTGAGTTGCCTTGCCTTGTCCTGGGATTGCTTTGGGACAGGCGGCCTGCAAAGGAAAGCGAGCGAAGCGATCCCAAGAGTCAGTAATGAGACTAATCATAATCATAATAGTAATGGATTTCCTTCTTCTCCTTTGCCTCGCAGGGCTTGGCCATGTCTCCCTTCGGAAGCCTTTTCCCGTATCCTTACACTTACATGGCCGCGGCGGCCGCCGCTTCCTCGGCCGCGGCCAGTAGCAGCCCGGTCCACCGGCACCCCTTCCTCAGCGCCGTCCGCCCGCGCCTCCGTTACAGCCCCTACTCGCTCCCGGTGCCTTTGCCAGACAGCAGCAGCAGCAGCCTCTTGACCACCGCTTTGCCTTCGATGGTGGCCATGGGAGAAGGAGGCAAAGCCGGAGCCGCCTTGACCTCCAGCTCGGTGGCTGCAGCGGCCGCGGCGGCTTTGGACTCCGGTTCCGAGCTGAACAGCCGCTCCTCGACCCTTTCCACCGGTTCCACCTTGTCCCCCAAGGTCCCCTCCGGCGACAAGGAAGCCACCAGCGAACTCCAGAACATCCAGCGCCTCGTGAGTGGCTTGGAAGCCAAGCAGGACAGAGACCGGAGTGGGTCGCCTTAAGGAAGAAAGAAAGAAAGAAAGAAAGAGAAAAAGAAAGAAAGAAAGAAATCCCAACCATGATGGGATGAAAAGGGGACCCCCTTCCTGACCTTCTCCCTCCTTTAAGGACAGGGGTCTCCTCCCTTCACCACCTTTTGTGACCCCCAACTCTCTTTCTCCTTCAAGTGGAAGAAAAGGAGAAGAGGGGGGAAAAGAAGTGGGGTCCTCTTGGAAGCCGCTATTGGCTAGACTTTGGGGGGTGAACAGGAACGTGGGGATCCCCCCCCCCAGTCCTGGAAAAGCCAGGCCTCCTCTCCTTGCCCTGCTTTCCAACCCAAGAAGAGGCTGGTTTTCTTAGGAGGAAGCTCTTGGCTTGAATTTGGCTTTTCCTCCCAAAAACGAAGCAGAGGCGAAAGAAAACTCTTGGGTTTTTTTGGAGGGGAAGAAAGGGTCTTTGGGGGGTCTTTTGCAACGCTCCTGTGGGGTCCCTAGGAAGGCTGGGCTTTTGCATGCCTCTCTTTTTTAAAACGTTTGGTCGAAGTCGCCTTCTGTTTTTGGTGTGGACTTGGTTGTGGCTGTCGTTTGTCGTCGTTGTGGTCGTTGTGAAAAGCTTGCTGAACAGGGACGTACATATATATAGATATATAGAGATATAGAGAGAGATAGATATATATAGATATATATTTTAAACAGATCCATCAGGCCACCTTCCTGCTCCACTTCTCTCCCCCCCATTTCTATTTTATTTTATTTCTATTTTATTTTATTCTATTCTATTTCTATTTTATTTCTATTTCTATTTTATTTTTATTTTTTATTTCTATTTTATTTTATTTTTATTAGTTCTATTTCCGTTTTATTTTATTTTATTCTATTTTTATTATTTCTATTTTATTTTTATCTTATTTTATCTTATTTCTATTTCTATTTTATTTTATTATATTATTTCTATTTCTATTTCATTTCATTCTATTCTATTCTATTTTTATTATTTCTATTATTTTTCCATTCTAGTCTATTCTATTTTTATTATTTCTATTTCTATTTTTATCTTATCTTATTTTATTTCTATTTCTATTTTATTTTAATTTTTGATTTCTATTTCTATTTCTATTCTATTTTATTTTTGCAGAAGCGCAGGTCCAAAACACACCGGAGAATCAATCCAGCTTGAGACCGCTTTCACTGCCTGGGCTTCGTGGCAGAGGGACTTTGGGAGTTGTAGTGCGCCTCGCGGAACTACACATCCCTAGTCTCCAGTCTGGTTTCTTGCAGTGTGTTTTCGGCCCAGAAAACCCGCCACTCTCGATTTTCTTTGGCTATGTACTATGAGAAACAAGAGAAGGAGAAAAAGAGGAAAAGAAAAAGAAAAGTGGACCCTCTAAGAAAAGAAAGTATTTATATAATGAATGGATGACTTGTAAATAAGGGACGTATGAATACTCGAAATTAATGTTTTTAATTTATTGATTCCTCTGTGTGTATGTGTGTGTGTGTATATAGTATACATATATATATATATATATGTCTGTAAATAAGGACATCTGGTTTTGAAGTCAGTTTCATTTCAAAAGTTGCGGATCCCTTCTTCGAAAAGAGCGAAACCTCGGAAAAGGAAGACCAAAAAGAGTCGTAGGACTCCTCCAAAAACCGAACTCCATCCTGAAAAGAAAACAAGGGGAAAAGGAAAAGGAAAAGGAAAAAAGATAGCATTGGCATCCTCTGTGTTTTTGTTTTGGTTCACCGTATCATCGCAGGGCAAAGGAAAAGGGGGATAAGATATCGTTCCATTGGGGTTTTATTGTGTTTTGGAGGGGGGGATCTAGGGTGGGTTTTGGGGGGTCGAGCATGCAGAAGACAACCCGGGGTTGGGGTCGTGTGGGACAACCTGGACCTCCATCCGAAGACTGTACCATAAGTGTGTTCTTGTGGCACCTCTTCCTTCTTCTGGAGTACTGCTACCGCCGCCACGGGGAGAAATTGATTCAATAAAGATGTTAAGGAAAGACCAGCTTTGGCTCCAGTGGGGTTTGTTCCTCCCCAAAAAGGCCACAGCAAACAAGGCAACAGCAACAAGGAAAGTCTGGGGTCTGGGTCCCTCTTTGCAGCAACAGCAGCAGCAACAAGAAGAAGAACAACATAGCCCTAAATGCATAGTCCATATGCATCTGACTATGCAAAGGCCATATGCATCTGACAATGGAAAGGCCATATGCATCTGACTATGCAAAGTCTATATGTATCTGACTATGCAAAGGCCATATGTATCTGACTAAGCAAAGTCTATATGTATCTATGCAAAGTCCATATGTATCTGACTATGCAAAGGCCATATGCATCTGACTATGCAAAGTCTATATGTATCTGACTATGCAAAGTCCATATGTATCTGACTATGCAAAGGCCATATGCTGCATCTGCCAATGGAAAGACCATATGCATCTGACAATTGAAAGGCCATATGCATCTGCCTATGCAAAGTCTATATGTATCTGACTATACAAAGGCCATATGTATCTGACTATGCAAAGGCCATATGCATCTGACAATAGAAAGGCCATATGTATCTGACTATGCAAAGGCCATATGCATCTATGCAAAGTCCATATGCATCTGACTATGCTGCCAAATTCTTCCTTCCAGTCTCAAAGGTGCTACCAGGACCCTTGACTCTACAGACTGACACAGCTATATCTTGAAAGAGCCCTCCAGTTTCCATGGGGGGTCCCCTTCCTTTGCCAATATAGGGTTCTGGGTGAGAGATTTCAGCTTGCCTTGGCCTTCAAGAGAAGTTCTCCTTGGCCAGCTCCTCAAAGGTTCCAAACCCACGGCAGAAATCACCCAGTTTCAGACTGCTTGAATTGGCCTGACTCCATGCTAGGGGATTCTGGGAACTATAGCTTAGGGAGGCATGGAGCTTTCTTTGGCAGAGCAGTTCCCAGGATTCCCTAGCCCTGAGCCTGGGCAGTTCAAAGCGGTCTCAAACTGGATTATATCTGCAGTGTGTTTTGGAGTCAAGTCTCCTCCCCAGAGGAAAGAAACTGGAAAGCTTGGCTTCAGACCTGTTCCAGGGCAATAAAGAAATATATAGGGTAGACCCTATGGAAGCAATTATATTTAGACTAATTTGGAACAATTTATCTCTTTCAATTGATTGTAGGGAGAGTGCTGTGTACATTTACAGCGCTATATAAATAAACCTGCTTAATAATAATAATAATAATAATACCCATTTAATAATGTTTATTATTAAATTTTATTATTTACGATTTATTATTTATGATTTATTATTATTATTATTATTATTATTATTTTATTAAATAAATAAATAAAATAATATTTCTTTCCCTCCTAAAGGAGGGCTTCACCAACAAGAGGCTGGCCGTTTATAGGCAGTCCTGTCTATTTTAATAAGACAGATTAAAATAATACCATATATATTCGATGTTTTTAACTGTCTTTATATCTTTTATGGGTTTTGTTGGGTCTGTGACTGCGGAATAATATATATATGTGTTTGTGTGTATGTGTGTATGTTTATATATATATAGATAGATAGATAGATAGATAGATACACTATGTGTGTGTGCATGTCTGTCTCTCTGTGTATATATGTATGTGTGTATATATATATGTGTGTGCACGTGTATATAGATAGATAGATATTATGTATGTGTGTGTGTGTGTGTGCATATATATTCTATGCATGTGTGTGTGTGTGTGTGTGTGTGTGTATAGACGGGAGTAGCAGTACTGTTCAATGGGATTTGCTCCCAGTGAACCCTGTTTAGTATTCTATTATTATTATTATTATTAATCGCTTTTCCCCCAGTCTGGGACTGGAAACATCTCACCAAAGTTCCAACAGGGCCGGCTAAAAGATTTGCAGATACAGCTTAATGTGTGTGTGCGTGCGTGTGTGTGTATATATGTGTATATATCTCTATCTCTATCTCTATCTCTATCTCTATCTCTATCTATCTGTCTGTCTGTCTGTCTGTCTGTCTGTCTGTCTGTCTTTATCTGCAAATCTTTTAGCTGGCCGTGCTGGAACTTTGGTGAGATATTTTGACTCCCAGACTGGGGGAAAGGCGATTAATAATAATAATAATAATAATAATAATAATAATCGTATATCAGGATCGCCAATCCCATTGAACTCCGTGGGCTTTAGCTCTCCTTAGGCGGGGAGATGCATTTCATTTTTGTTCCCCTTCGAGACGGAGAAAAGCCTGGTCTGCGGGTCAATATCCCACCGCACCCTCTACAAATCGGTTGTATTTGTGGGTATTTTATTGATATTGGTGGTTTTTTGAAGCGTGAAGGCTTTTAGCGTTTAACAATTTAAGTATCTATCTATCTATCCATCCATCTATCTATCTGTCATCTATCTGCACATCCCTCTGTTCGTCTACCTATCTTCCTACCTATCTATCCATCTAACCATCCATCTATCTATATATTTATCCATCTATCTGTCCACTCACCTGTCCGCCCATCTGTCCGCACGTCTGTCTGTCTATCTATCTATCTATCTATCTATCTATCTATCTATCTATCTATCTATCT
>NC_056531.1:2147606-2152074 GCF_019175285.1 Sceloporus undulatus | reverse complement strand
CTACCCATCTGTCCATCCATCTAACCATCTCTCTCTCTCTCTCTCCTCCATCTATCCCTTTATCATCTATCTGTCCCCGTCTGTCTGTCTGTCTGTCTATCTACCTACCTATCTATCTATCTATCTATCTATCTATCTGCCTGCCTGCCTGCCTGCCTATCCATCCGTCTGTTCGTCTGTCTATCTATCATCTATCAATCTAACTGTCCATCTATCTATCCATCCATCCATCCATCCATTCATCTATCTGTCCATTCGTCTGTCTATGTATCGATCTATCTGACTCCCCTCGTAGATAAAAAGGCTTCTCGGGAGTAACTAAAAGGAACCTGTGAGTCCAGGAGAGAGGAGATCCTCAGGGAGGCAAGCTGTCCAACTCCGGGGCTGGACTATATGGCCTCGGTGGCCCCCTTCCCTCGCTTTCTGCTTCTGGGGCCAACGATGTATTTATGAATAATAAAAAGAAAGAAAACTTTTATGTTTTTATCCCGCTTTTCTGCAAAGCGGCTCACAACCACATTCGATATCATATCTCAGATTCCCCCTCCCCGCTCTTAACACGGAATTAAACATAATACGATTAAAATTGGGGATTAAAATTTATTTTTTTATTTATTTCATCGCTCTCAGAAAGGACTCAAGGCGGCTCACGGATTAAAGGGGGAGAAATAATAATAATAATAATAATAATAATACTTTCATTACCGACATTTGATGAGATGTTGAACCCCTCCTGGAGTCTTGAAGGGGGGAGAATAATACTAAATAATAATAATAATAATAATAATTTATCTCCCCCCCTTCAAGGCTCCAAGAGGGGTGCAACATGTTAAAATGCAAACACAATGTAAAACAAATCACACACACACACAACACACACATCTCTGTAGCCCTTCCCAGCCAGCCAGGCCTGGGTCCCCAGAGAGGAGACTTAGGGGAGGGAGAGATGGAGGGGAAATCCAATTCTAGGGGCATGTTTTTTGGTGTGCTTTTGAAGCACATCTGGTCATTAAAATCAACTCCCCCTTCCCTAAAATGTTCCAAGTTTATATAGAATCCCTGGCCCCTTTCCCTCTCTTGGGAGTTTCAAGGAGGGGGGTTGGCGTTGGGCTTGGGGTTGCTCTTCTTCTTCTTCTTGCCAAGCCTTGCAAAGCCTTGGCCTTTCCTTCTTTCTTTCATTCATTTGGGATTCATTCATGAAATAGGAGGAAAGAACTGTTGCCTGCTCAGAGAGAAAGTTGTAGCATCCCAGGCTTTCAAAGCCCAGCTGCATTGACTCCTCCTGGGTCACACTCTCTCAGCCTCAGATGATGGCCATGGCAAACCCCGCTTCCAAGTAACTGGCCAAGAAAAGCCCAGCATAGCTTGGTCGCCTGAAATGGGAAACCGCTCGAAGGTCCACCACAACCGCAAGGGAGAGCCAGCGTGATTGTTGTGGCCCATAGTCTTGGACTACACCTCTGGACTACATTCATCCCAAATGAATGAAAGAAAGAAGGCCAGGGTCACACTCTCTCGGCCTCAGAGGGTGGCCATGGCTGAGTCCCCGCTGAAGAAACTTGCTAAGAAAACCCTGGGACGGGTTCCCTATAAGTCGGAAAGGACTTGAAGGCAAAACAACAACAACAGCAACAACAACAACACACATTCTCTCCCCTCCCATGCCAAATTCACACCCATCTATCGAGGGGGATATATATATATATATATACACACACACACACACACACACACACACACACACACACACACATACACACACACACATATGTCACACACACACACACACACACACACACACACACGGAGCCATCCCTTGTCTCTGATGTGGCAAAAGGCGAGAACTTAGTCCAGTGATAGCGAACCTATGGCACGCGTGCCAGAGGTGGCACTCAGACCCCTCTCTGTGGGCACATGTGCCATTGCCCCAGCACAGAGTTTGTTACTAGAAAGCCAGAGGGACATGGCGCTTTGCAATAAATAAGTGGGTTTTGGGTTACACTTTGGGCATTCGGCCTCTAAAAGGTTCACCATCACTGGCTTAGTCCATCCTGGGAGCACCAAAAAAGAAGCATGGATGCCTCTTACTCTCTCACCCATCCAGCCTTAGGAGGAGCACCAAGTTTGGCATTGTTTTCCTTTGCATCCTCCTTTGCATCATTCATGACATGCCCCTAAGTTTCACCCTACATGTATCCATGAGTCGTATCAAAATCCATCGTTCTGGCCCCCAAACCTGCCTTCGACTTATACATGAGGTCAACTTATAGTCGAGTGTATATGGTACACACACACACATCCCAAGATGAAATTCCCAGCCAGGTACAAAAAGACCTGGGCCTCCAAGGAGGAACAAAAGAAGATGGTGAGTCCAGGGATGTGTGTTGAGTACGTTTTCCTGGTCACCCCAAGGTTTCTTCCCTTCAAGCAACCTGATACCAAGGGGCGAAAAGGTCAAAAAACCTTGACCTGTCTCCTGTAAATCACCCAGAGATTTGCTGAGATAGGGACTGGCCTTCTGCCCACCTCCCTGGCAGGGAAGAAAGTGGTGCCCTAAGGAGTCCACCTCTCCAAGGAACTGAAGTATCATCCATCCATCTTCTATCCATCTGTCAATTTCTCTAACTATCTATCTAATCTATCTTATATATCTCTCCCCCCATATAGATTTTCATCGGATGAACGTGGTGCGTGTTTTATATATATATATATATATATATATATATATATATATATAATATTGTCATATTCATCAGAAATATATTTCACCTGCACCATCTCCATATATATATGTATATAATTGTCATAGTCATCAGATATATATAAATACACACACACACACACACATGTCACATGTACCACTTCCATATATATATATATATATAGTCATATTCATCAGATGAATATATATATATATATATATATGATGAATATGAGAATTTTATATATATATATATATATATGGAGATGGTGCAGGTGAAATATATATCTGATGAATATGCCATATCTATATGTATCTATATATTCATATATCTATATATTCATTGGATGAATATGCCATATTTATATATATATTTGTATGTATGTATATCTGATGGATATGATATATATGTATGTATGTATACGTATCTATTCCCAGGCACCAAGTCCATCCATGCTCCTGTCCCAATCCATGCCATCTCTGGGATCTTTGGGGAAACAGTTGCAAAGCGAAGTGTTGTGCTGTCGTTGTGTTTTGCAGGAAAGCAAAGCAGCAGCAGAGGAAAGCCAAGCCATGCAAAGGCAAGGCAAAGCAAGCCAAGCATCTGCAGCTCGGCAGCGGGCGCTCTGCCTGCCTCTGCCTTGGCTTCTGCTGCCTCTTTGCCATCATCGCGAGGTTAATGAGTAACTCTTGGGGCGCTTGTTGGGGGAGGCAAACAGCTCGCAATCGCTCTGGATTATCCTGTCTATTACTCACCTGGCGCCTCCGTTGATATCCCCAATGGTTTTATGGCTCGGCAAGCCGGGACAAGGCGGCTTGGGCGGCGCGGGCGCAGCCTCGCCCAGTCCCATAGGCAGCAGCGCCACCTAGCGCCCCGCGCCAGGAACGCAAGGGCTCCAATTCAAAAGAGAGCGGCCTTTTCTGCATGTTCTTTCTTCTCCTGGCCTTTCTCTAGAGACAAGACTTTTGGAGGGGGGGCCTTTGGTGCCCCCTGCGGGTCTCTGTTGCCGGTTGGGGGTCTGGAACAGAGTCCACCTTGAAAGGAGACTCTCCGCCTGATTCCATAAACCAGTTAATCTTTAAGGCGCCACAAGAGTGTGTTGGTTTTGCAGGCCAAGAGCAAACAATGCAAGTCCTCGATGGGTTTCTTCTTCTTCTTTTCTTTCTCAGGCACACAAGAAAACAACCACACCTTGCTTCCCTGGCGAGGGAAGGGAAGGGAAGGGAAGGCTTCCTGGACTGGGTCAGTGCTCTATGAAAGGGCATGCTGAAACAAAGGACAGGACTCGCCCATAGGGGATCATTGGGGAAGACTTGCCCAGAGGGAAACATTGAGGAATAGTTGCCCATAGGGAATCCTTGGGGAAGACTTGCCCATAGAGAATCATTGGGGAACGCTTGCCCATAGGGAATCCTTGGGGAATAGTTGCCCATAGAGAATCGTTGGGGAAGACTTGCCCATAGGGAATCATTGGGGGATACTTGCCCATAGGGAATCCTTGGGGAATAGTTGCCCATAGGGAAGCATTGGGGAAGACTTGCCCATAGGGAATCATTGGGGGATAGTTGCCCATAGGGAATCCTTGGGGAATAGTTGCCCATAGAGAATCGTTGGGGAAGACTTGCCCATAGGGAATCCTTGGGGAAGACTTGCACATAGGGAATCATTGGGGGATACTTGCCCATAGGGAATCATTGGGGAACGCTTGACCATAGGGAATCCTTGGGGAAGACTTGCACATAGGGAATCATTGGGGGATACTTGCC
>NC_056531.1:2097981-2147596 GCF_019175285.1 Sceloporus undulatus | reverse complement strand
GATAGGGAATCCTTCGGGAATACTTGCCCATACGGAATCATTGAGGAATCGTTGCACATAGGGAATCATTGGGGAATAGTTGCCTCTAGGTAATCATTGGGGAATACCTGCCCATAGGGAATCATTGGGGAATACTTGCCCATAGGGAATCATTGGGGAATACTTGCCCATAGGGAATCATTGGGGAATACCTGCCCATAGGGAATCATTGGGGAAGACTTGCACATAGGGAATCATTGGGGGATACTTGCCGATAGGGAATCCTTCGGGAATAGTTGCCCATAGGGAATCATTGGGGAATAGTTTCCCATAGGGAATCATTGGGGGATACTTGCTGATAGGGAATCCTTCGGGAATAGTTGGCTATAGGGAATCATTGGGGAATACTTGCCCATAGGGAATCATTGGGGAATACCTGCCCATAGGGAATCATTGGGGAAGACTTCCATAGGGGAATCATGGGGGGATACTTGCCGTAGGAATCCTTCGGGAATAGTTGCCCAAGGAATCATTGGGGAAGATTTCCCATAGGGAATCATTGGGGGATACTTGCTGAGAGGGATCCTTCGGGAAAGTTGGCTATAGGAATCATTGGGGAATACGTCCCATAGGGAATCATGGGAATACCTGCCCATAGGGAATCATTGGGGAATAGTTTCCCATAGGGAATCATTGGGGGACTTGCCCATAGGGAATCATTGGGGAAGAGTTTTGCCCATAGGGAATCTTGGGGAGACTCTGGCACATAGTTAATCATGTGGGGGATACTTGCCGATAGGGAATCCTTCGGGAATAGTTGCCCATAGGAAATCATTGGGGAATACTTGCCCATAGGGAATCATTGGGGAATACCTGCCCATAGGGAATCATTGGGGAATAGTTTCCCATAGTGAATCATTGGGGAATAGTTGCCCATAGGGAATCCTTGGGGAAGACTTGCACATAGGGAATCATTGGGGGATACTTGCCGATAGGGAATCATTGGGGAATAGTTGTCCATAGGGAATCATTGGGGAATAGTTGCCCATAGAGAATCATTGGGGAATGCTTGCCCAGAGGGATACATTGAGGAATACTTGATCATAGGGAAACATAGGGTCAAGTATTCAATGTTTTCCTATGGGTAAGCATTCTGCAATGATTCTTTGTGGGTAAGTATGGTTTCCCTATGGGCAAGTCCTGTCTTTTGTTTTAGTATGTCCCCTATTTTTTAAAAAAGGGGAAGAAAACCCTGATTTTTATTGGGAGGTGGGTTGTCTCTATATTTTCCCTTCCCATCCTCTTTTCCTTCATGAAATGGTCATCCCAAACTGATAAGGAACCTGAGTAAATGGGACTTTGTTTGCTCCTCTTCTTTTTCATTGACCTTCCCTATCAGGAGACGCCTTCTCCTCTTCGGGTTTTAAAGGCCGCTTTGGGCTAATAATCCTAATAGCCATGGTGATCAAGGCCATGGGAAATATTAGAAGAATAAAAGGGTGTATGCTCATATTCCTTTTACAACCATTGTTATAGTCTACAGAAATAGCAATAGTCCACAGAAAACCATACAAACCATATACTGAGAACGAAGAGGGAGTAGGTCTGGTTGCAAATAATGCCTAGCTCAGTGAAAGGCATAGTCAAAAGACTGAAACTCTGCAGCTCCTATTGCCAACCAAGGCAATGCATCATTTATGTCAGGCTGAGGTTAATAATTATAGGGGAAACTACTGCTGCTGTTACTTCTAATAACCAAAACTAATATAATCTAATGTAATATGTACATAATAAGGGCCGTGAGGCTGGGCCGAGTTATTTGGGAGTAATGCTCCTCTGGCTTGGGAGTGTTTTTAAATGGTTGTATTTTAATGTATACTGCGATTTACTTTGTATTTTTATGGTGATTGTAAGCCACCTCCATCCTCTGGAAGAGGAGGCATATAAATAAAATTTATTATTATTATTAATTGGTGGTAATAGTGCTGCTGCTGCTGATGATGATCGAGGATGTTTTAAAAACTGTATTTTTAAATACTATTAAAATAGTATTTTTAAAATACTATTTCAAAAATAGTATTTTTAAATACTATTAAAATAGGATTTTTAAATAGTATTTTTAAAATACTGTTTTTTAAAAATAGAATTTTTAAAATAGTATTTTAAAAATAGAATTTTTTAAAATTGTATTTTTAAAAATAGAATTTTTGAAATAGTATTTTAAAAATAGATTTTTTAAAATACTATTTAAAAATAGTATTTTTAAAATACTATTTAAAATAGTATTTTTAAAATACTATTTTTTAAAATACTATTTTAAATATACTATTAAAATAGTATTTTTAAAATACTATTTTTTAAAATACTATTTAAAAAAATACTATTAAAAAGGAAATTAAATTGAAATATAGAAAACTCTTTAAAATAAGTTATTTTTTAAAATAAGTTGAAACAATATTTTTCTCCAGCTTTAGTAAAACCCAGCTAAACAGCTGATTTCCTGGTTCAATAGCTGAACCAACAACACCACCAACAATAGCAACAAATGACAATTCCCAGGATTCCCAAACATGGAGCTGGGGGGCAGTTCAAGTGGTGTCAAACCGGATTATTTTTGCAGTGAGGATGCAGCCTATATAGCTCTGTCCCAGGGACGTAGCCAAGGAGGGGGTTCTTGGGGTCCGGCCCCCCCCTTCCATTAGAAAAATGAATGGTGTGTGCTGCTGCGCCGCTGCACCCAAGCCCCATTATAATGGTGGCACTTGGTCTGGACCCCCCCCCACCTTCCTAAAATCCTAGCTACGTCTCTGTCTGTCCCACTGAGATTCATGAGAGTGTGCTGCCCTGATCCTTTGTATGTTTGCAAGGAACTCCTGCATCCTCCAAAAAGAGTGTTTTTTAAATATATATATTTATATTTGCAATTTAAAACATATCAATTTAAAACATAACAATTGCATTTGGTGGAGTGCAAGCCAGATACAGACATATACTCCACCAAATGCATCTGAGAAAGTAGGCTGAAGTCTAGGAAAGCTCCTGCTGCCAATGTCTTTATTTCCGTGAGTCTCAAAGGTGCTACAAGACCTCTCTACGTAATAATACTAAATAATCTTCAGCTGAGTCTTTAGAAATCCACTTTATGGAACCCAGAGAAGAGGGGCAGGCAAAGAGACCCAGGGAATGCAAATGCAAACCCAGCACATAGAAGGGGGTTCGAAGTGTGAAGGCATTTCCAAGTCTCATTCTCCGAAATGTTGGGGAAATGAAGGAAAATTTCACAGCAAAAGCAGAATTATTGTGGGGTGGGGGAAATACTCCAATTTTACTACCACCCCATACCTAAACCCAGGCCTTACCTTTGTGTGTCTATGTACCTTCAAGTTGCCTGTCGACTTAGGGCAACCCCATGCATTTCCTAGAGTTTTCTTAGGCTCAGAGTTTCCTAGGGTTTTCTTAGGCCTACTCCTCAGAGGTGGTTTTGCCAGCCTCTGAAATAGAGCCTCCAGCACCCAGTATTGGTTTGCAGACAACCATCCAAGTACTAACCAAGGCTGATGCTGCTTAGCTTCCAGGATCAGGCAGGATCTGGTGCCTTGACCTTAGTTGGGCTCAAATCCATTGAAGGCTGTTTCCAAGCATCCGCTTTTAACATGTCTATTTTATTTTTATTGGATTATTTGTAGCATTGGATTTTGTGGCACGCCCGCCTTGAGATCTGGGGCGGGAGGAAGGCAATCTTCTTAACAAAAGCATAGGAAGAAAGGCTCAGGCCCACCTTTCTAAGCCCTGGGTGGGACAAAAACATTGCATTCAAGGTAGACATTGCCTCCAGTCTTTTGGATGAAAAGAAGAAGGAAAGGCATTGAAGCAGGAGGAGAAAGAGAAGGCCTACTGGGATGCGAGGCAATTGGAAGCAGCTTACACCCCACTTTTCTCTTCCGAAAGGGGACTCAAGTGGTTGCGGAGCCCTGAGTTTGGTTTAAGTAGCTTTCAGCTGGCAACAAGGCAAAGCTAGTGGGGCAGAGAGGCCTAATTGATGGGAGATTGGCTCTTGCGGTGTTCATTGGGCCCAGAGACAGTCATGCATCAAAAGCTTGGCGCATGGGGAACGGTTGGCCGGTTGGCCGGTTAGCAGAAAAATCAAGACTGACAGAGCGAAAGAATTAAATCATGGCAGTAACAAACGTTCCTGACTTATCGTGATGTTTCTAGCAGAGACAACTGAGTAGCCTTCCAGATGCTGTTGAACTGCAACTCCAAGAGTTCCTCACAACTGTCCCTTCTGGGAGTGGGCCACTCATTTCCCACCTGTGAGATATTATAGGTCCCACAAAGACAGGCCAAAATAAAGCTGCTTCAGGTCACTTTGAGGTATGCTGTTTAAATGATGCATGCATCCTAAGAGTCTGCTGTGCATAAGCCATGCTTATTATTAACCTGTTTTTATATAATGTTTTATGTAAGTGTATTATTGATTGTATATTGTTTTGTAATTTGATGAAATGCTGTAAACCGCTTTGATCTTTTTTGGAAAAGCGGTATAGAAATAAAGATTTTATTATTATTTATTATTATTATGCGCTTGGCTTTGGCACGGCTTCCGGACTCTTAGGACGCATGCATTATTTAAACAGCATACCTCCAAAGTGACCTGAAGCAGCTTTATTTTGGCCTGTCTGTATGGGCCCATAGTCTCCTCTAGTATTGTATTATCTATGGGTGCAGCCACATTGTAGAAATAAATGCCATTTGACACCACTTGAACTGCCATGGCGCCATCTTCCAGAATCCTGGGATCTGTAGTTTCGTGAGGCGGCAGCACTCTTTGGCAGAGAAGGTGAAAGGTTTTGTAAAACTGCAAATCCTAGGATTCCATAGGATGGCCCTACAGCACTTAAAGTGGCGCCAAACTGTGTGATTTCTACAGTGCAGATGCAACCTTGATCTGCTCTTAGAGAATTGTGTACTAGGGTGCATGGATTCGTCTCCCTATGGGTTTTTCTCCCTGATATGACTATGCAGCTCTTTGTATGATTTGTAAGGGCAGATACTGGGTGCTGGAAGAGGGCTTTATCAAAGGTGGCACAAGGTGAAGGCCTCCAAAGGTGGGTTGCGGTCACGGGTTGCCGACATACGATACATAAGCTTGCAGACCTACTCTTTATACAACAGCGTACGAGAAAATAGTTCCGAAACGCAGAGCAAAATCATAATCATTACCATCTCCATCTCTCCGAAGTGCCACTTTTAGGAGAAAAGCCAGATCAAAATCCGATAGCCGTAATGATAGTAATACTGATAATGACACAATTATTTCGGCTCTTTCCCGCAGGGCTGAAGGCCTCTTATGAGGCAGCGCTTGCTATCTCCAGTTTTCAGAACAAGCACTGTCAAAAGTAATGACAACCATTATTTTCTCTTGGAACAGAACTCCTTTGGCTGATGAATCGGGGCAACTTTTTAACCCATCAAAATGTTTAGAAACAAGGAACGGGCAACCAGTGGCCTAACTGAATGTTGAAGTCTTATTTGTCGTATTTATTCACCCACTGTAGATGGATCCTTTCAGAGTCATGTAAGCAAAGGTCCGGTCCCTGTTCCAAGCACCGTCCAACTCTACAATTCTTGGAAATGAATAGAGGGTATGTAGTTATAGTAGGTGTACTACAGAGCCAGTCTGATGCAGGGCTTACAATGCTGCGCTAACACCTGGGAGATCTAGGTTCTAGTCTCTTTTGAGCCATTGCATGCACTGAGCAACCCTGGGTCAGTCACTCTCTAGACTGACCTGCCTCACAGGGTTGTTCTGAAGATAAAGTATATAGTAGAGAGCGTCTTATGTTACCATGAGCTCACTGGAGAAAAGGTGAGAAAGAAACATCACTAACACACTAGGTAACTCTAAATATATTTCTGTCCAAGTTACTGAATACCGAATGGCACAGCAATTCAATACATGTATACAAGTAAGTCCCATTATATTAAATGGGATCAGCTCTCTCGGGTAACTGGGGATAGGAGGACTGCCACTTGACACAAGAGGAACAGCTTTTCCCAGTCTTATGGCCTCCGGGTGCATTGGGAAATGGGATTAGGAAAGGACCTGGAGGTTATGTGTAATGCACGAAGCCTGTGAAATGTACTTCAGAGAGGATGGTCCAAAGCCCTACATGGTGCTTACCCTCATCCCTACCCCAAAGAATGAATAGAAGTGGATTGCACATCTTGCCTCCTTGTACCCTTCCAAAATAGCCAAGGTTCACCAAAATCTCAGTGCTACTGTTCCAGCCGCAAAAAAAGTAAAGTGCAGCACAACACAAGTGATGCCCCCCACCACCAATGGCCACATGCAATGTGTTCTTCGATTGCCACCTACTGGCTATGCTATGTAAAGACTATACCTGGGAAATCAATGCAGACCATCACTCCCCCATCTCTCCTTCCACCAGGAGATTTCAGTTGACTCAGCTGTGGAGCCTTGGACCCCATTTACAAGGCACATGGCTGTCTTTGGACACAAGAGCGAAGTTGCCAATAGTAAGCCTGACGCACACAGATGCAAACCGCAGCACCATTCCAATTTTGCCCATGTACAATGTCATCAGCATCAACCCACCAATGACCCTTCCTGTGGTGGTTATATGCTCCTGTGATGCAAAAGACTATGCTGATGGCATCAGTGCTGCTGGTAGCATCTCCCGTGTCAGACAGACTTTTGTTTAGGCGCTAGACTAAATGTACCAAACAACCGCTGAGTAGTTTTTACAATGTCTTTTTAGCCATCTCTGCCATAGAGTGCTGGTGCCTCACCAAACTACGAATCCCTGGATTCCACAGAAGGGAGCCCCTCCTTACTTATCAGACCTTCTTTCTCCTCACCTTCCCACTCAGGCCCTCCGTTCTGGTAGTCAAGGTCTGCTGTCTCAGCCCAGGATTTCCTCTGCCCCATCCCGGATTCGCCCCTTTTCACTTGCTGCCCCTCACTCCTGGAACTTTCAAACCATTTCCTGTATTGCTATGTACTGCATATGCTTTATCCTACTTGAGAGTATGCATTTTCCCTGGAAGAAGATTAACCATCCATTATGAAGCCAAGCCCTCCCTCCAGTCCATCTGCCTTGGTCCAGGCCTTGGAGGTAGAGAGGAACTGCTGGACCTCTTACCCTTTCCCTCCACCACTCCCTTCTCCTTCTGTGTCATGTCTTTTTAGATTGTAAGCCCGAGGGCAGGGAACCGTCTAACTAAAAAGATTGCATGTACAGCGCTGTGTAAATTTACAGCGCTTCATAAATAAAGGTTAATAATAATAATAATAATAATAACAACAACAACAACATTCACAGGGTATAAATTGCATTATTTCTACAGTGTAGATCAGTGCTTCTCAAACTCTGGCCTTCTTGGTGTTTTGGACTTTGGCTCTCAAAATCCCAGATCATTGGCCAAGATGGCCGAGGCTTCTGGGGGCTGAAATTCAAAACACCCAGAGGACCAGAGTTTGAAAGCTAATGGTGTAGATGCTCCAGTTAGCCTGCTGTCTTTGGGAATGGTTGCATGGATGCTGTTCCATCATCAGTAATGAAGCATTCACCTGTTGGCCTGCTTCGTGTTTGTACTCAGAATGGATTGCTCAGGCCTAGAGTTGCCAGATTTAAAAATGGAGAGGGTTCCTATGCATTGAATGCTTGCACACAAAAAAAGGCCATTTCAGCAGGTGCTGTTTCTCAAGTTATCAAGTAACCAGCAACACCTGCTCAAACTCCCTCTTCTACACAGCCCTAAAAGGTACCGGAGGCTGCTCCTGTTTTTGCTCTGGCAACCCCAGGTGGCAAAATATCTTAGGCACCACTCCTGGACATGTGTGCACATGTCGATGGCCCACAGCCATGCAAAAACATTGGGAGAAGCCGAGCTTGAACCACACCGACTTCAATCTCCCTAAGCCCTACACCTTCCCTTCCATTGTTTCCAATGGTGTTTGGGGTTAGTTTGTTTACACCTTCCAAATCTCTCTCTCACACTCTCTGTCTCCTGATCTCTTGTAAAACAGCATGCACGCTCATGTTCTCGCACAAATAAAGAGGAGCATTAATTAAGGCGGAAAGCGCCTTCTGCCTCCCTTGAAACACCTGTGGGAAGCCCAGAGAAACCGTGGAGGCAGGAGGCATGAGTCACAGCGCATGCAGTTTCTCGGTTCAAAGATGGGCCCAGGGGAATCCGAAAAGGAAACAGTTGTCCTACTTTCTCTCAACTGCCCCTGTCCCAGTTATTCACTAGAAAGTCCCATTGTTCTGGTTGCACAGGGGCATGCGCTCATTAAGGGGATTGTTTGTGGGAATGGGGGGGAACCATAAAGGGGAAAACTGCTGCTTTTCAAGGGGGCAAGACCTATGCCGCAGGCCTTAGAAAGATCCCGATTCCATCCCTCTTCATTCTTTCATTACGGATGAAAGGGTTAGAGATGCTCTCGGTGCAGCATTTTACTTTTTTGGGAAGAGGACGCGGGAGGCAGGCAGAGGATGCCAGATTTCTTGTGTCCCCCCACAAAAAAGAGATTTGTTCTCCCCAAACCTTGTGAGGGTCTTTCCCAGGGAAGCCTCAGAGGGAATGCAGGACATCCAAAGTCAAGAGATTAGCTGGAGGTATCTCAAACTCACAGCTTGGAATTCTCTGGGTGCTGAGCAGACCTGATCGGACCAATTTTAGGCTGCATCAATAGAAGCATAGTGTCTAGATCAAGGAAAGTAATAGTGGCACTCTATTCGGCTTTGGTCAGGCCTCACCTGGAATATATTGCATCCAGTTCTGGGCACCACAATTCAAAAAGGATGCGGAGAAGCTGGAGCATGTCCAAAGGAGGGCGACCAAAATGGTGAAGGGTCTGGAAACCATGCCTTATGTGGAGAGACTTAGGGAGCTGGGTATGTTTAGCCTAGAGAAGAGACTAAGTAAGAGGTGATATGATAGTCCTGTATAAGTATTCGAAGGGATGCCATGGTGAGGCTGGAGCAAGCTTGTTTTCCGCTGTTCCAGAGAACAGGACCCAGAACAATAGATCCAAGCTCCAGGAAAAGAGATTCCACCTCAACATTAGAGGAACTTCCAGACAGTAAGAGCTGTTTGAAGGTGGAAGATACTCCCTTGGAGAGTGGTGGACTCTCCTTCTTTGGAGGTCTTTAAGCAGAGGCTGGATGGCCATCTGTTGAGGATGCTTTGACTGTGTATTCTTGCATGGTGGGGGGTTGGACTGGATGGCCCTTGGGGTCTCTTCCAACTCTATGATTCTGTGATCTTGAGAGAAGAAAACAGGATGTGCTGGAGGAGCAAACTAAAATGCCCCTTAACTCCTAAGAAGGGCAGGAAGGCAAGGAACTCAGAGATAAGGGTGATTGTGGCATCAGGAGCCAATATGACCTCTAGCTAGCTTTGAAAAGACTAGTGCTTTTGCTTTTAGGTCTTCCTACCCTTGGTTAGGCACCTTGGTGGTACTGATGTCCCCGTTTCCCCCCATGCTCTCTCCTCACCCCTGGTTCGCCCTTCGCCTCGCCGTCGCCTTCCATGCCCCCCATCCCCAAATTGCACCCCATCGATTCTGTAAAAATGAAGAGCTGAGGTCAAGGAAGAAAAGAAGGTTGCTGAGGGGGGAAACCAGGCCCGCTTCCTTTGCACAGAGCCATCAGCTAATTAGATGAGGAGAGCAGAAGAAGCACTCCAGGTGGGCAGGTCTTTGGGGCCAACAAAGGAGAGGGAAAAGCGCCCCTGAAAAACCAAGAGCGGCTGAGGCCGTGTTTTTATTCTCCCTTCCTCCTCGAGAAGAAGCTATTTGCCAAGCGGAAATTGCCGAAGAAAGCCAAGCCCATTATTCCAGGCCTGGGCTCAGAAGAGGGCCATGGCCTATGAAGGCGAGGTCACCCTCGACAACCACTTGAGCCAGACTCTGGCTTCTTCAGGAAGAAAATTAATTAGGGGAAGAAGCAAGGAGGGCTGAGCGCAAAGCGGTCCAAAGGGTGAGAGGGGGTCAGGGCGGCCGTGAAAACACGGGGGCCTGCTGGGGTGAACGGAGGCCAGCCGCATGATGTTTCCCAACCTGAGCTCCAGGATACCTTCCCCAAGATTTAGCAAACTAGGCCCCCTTGGCACGAAGTCTGGCATCTTTCCCCTAAAGGTTTTGGGTTTTCCTGGATGGCCTTTGTGGTCTCTTCCAACTCAAGGATTCGAGGATTCTAAAGCAGCGTTTCTCAACCTGTAGGTCGTGGCCCCTTTGGGGGTTGAATGGCAAGATGATCGGAAAAGGCATATTTCTGACGGTCTTAGGAACCGAGATGCCGCAATTTTATGGTTGGGAGTCACCACAACATGGGGAACTGTATCATAGGGTTGTGGCATTAGCAAGGTTGAGAACCACTGATCTAAATGGATACAGAAGCCAGAAAGGAGATGATAAGAGTTCCTGGACAGGTCCCCAAATTGGTTAGTTTTTTGCGTGTTGGGAGGAGTGGTTGGGGGCTGGAAGTCTCAGCTCATATCATCCATTAGACCATGTCGAAGGCCAGCATATCTACTCCATACTGTCCAACTGTCTGGATTTGGCAGGGATAGTCCCAATTAATTCTCTCTTCCCCCATTTTTTTTCAGTTGCTTTTCAGATGTCCCCGTTTCTCTCTCCTCCTCCCTACTGGGTCCCAATGGAATAAACGGCATATATTTGCATCTCTGAGAGACAGCATGGTGTAAGGGTTGAATGAATGAATGAATGAAAATTTATTTCTAAACCGCTATTCCTTGTAGATCACAGCGGTTTACAAAAAGCACCATCAGAACACAATACAAAGTGACAACCCATAGCCCAGCAATGCAAAAACCCACCCATACCATTTAAAAGCAATACAAAAAACTTCTAAGAACATTCCATACAATCATTCAATCTAAAACCAATTAAAACCCGTATAACAAATTAGCTTGATCGAACAAAATGCACAGGGGAGAGAAATGATAACATCAAGGCACATGGGGGAAGGCTTGACGGAAAAGAAAGGTCTTCAGATTCTTCCTAAAAAGATCTAGAGAGGTTGAGTGTTGGACTAGGGCAGACCAGGGTTCGAATCCCTGCTCAGCCACTGGGTGACCTTGGACAGCTCACACTCTCAACCTCCAAGGATGGCCATGGCAAACCCTCTCTGAAGCAACTTGCCAAGGGGACCCCATGATCATTTCACCTTAAGATAGCCATAAGTCAGATGTGACTTGACAGCATACAACAACTATACATCTACATCTATAAGTCTACAAAGCAAGACATTGATATCTGACTTACTAGGTACTCTGGCTAAAAACCACCCAGCAGAGCTGCGCAAAGTCAGCAGCATTTCAATTAATATTTCCATTTTACAAGAGAAGAGCATGACGTAGTTAAGGGAGGAGTGCAGGGCCAGAAATAATTCCTGTATATTACTTGCAAATTTTCATGCCATAGATTTGAATATTCCTCGCCTAAGAAAACCCTATGAAATTCATGGGGTTGCCACAAGTCAACAGGTGACTTGAAGGCACACACACACACACAGAGATAACATACCCCTCTCAATCGTCCAAGTTTGGCAGGGACAGTCTGGGCTAAGCCTTTGCCCTCCCACTTTTCCGGCTACTTTTAAAATGTCCCAGTTTCTCCTGCTTCCTCCCACTTTCACCTTTTGTTGTCAGCTTAATTTGGTTGCTGCAAACTGAGTTAAAATGCGCTTTCCGCTCTCCCTTTTGCTGAGTTAACGGAATGTAAACTGCTTTTGCACTTGGAACATAGTATGTTCCAATGGAAGTAAGCCAATGACAAAAGGGGAAAGTGGGAGGTGGTGAGAAAAACCAGGACATTTTAGAAATGGTTGAAAACCTGGGACAGCAGAGGATGAATTGGGACTGTCCCTGCCAAATCGGGACCATTGAACTTCCTCCAAAACAAGAGTCCTACAGGTATATATATACCCCACTCACTTCCATGCCACCACCCTCTGAAGATGCCAGCCACACTTGCAGGGGGAACATCAGGAATAAAGTCTTCCAGCCCCACAGCTCTAAAAACCCACAAAAAACTATGTGTTTAGATTTTTTTAAAACATTGTTTTGACTGTTTTTAGATGGTTTTAAAAATTCTAAAATATAAAATGATAAAAATTAAAGAGGGTGGCATCATGAATATGTAGTGAACCTTTCCTGCTAGGCGCACAATACAGACTGTGCTTTCCCTGCAGGGGCTATATAGCACCATCTAGTGGAGCATCAGGGAACAAGCTTCTGGTCCTCTCCAAATTCTTAGCTGGTTGTGCTTCACTTCTGGACCTTTTTAAAATATACTGTTCTTTCTTGCTAGTTGCTGCTTGGAGCTAGCAAATATGATTATGAGAATGATCACATTATGAGATTATATAGATCGTTCAACCCCAGAGATACTGTGATAAGTGCAACACGAGAGAAAAGAAAAATGCGTTGCACTTGTGACTCGAAGGAAATTTATCTGAGTTTGCTTAGTTTTCCAAGCTACGGATCTTAGCCGTTTAGCATTCATACAGCCACTCTTTTGCATTCCTCCATTAGAAACCCTATTCACCTATGTTTTTATATACAGTGGTGCCTCGGGTTACGAAATTAATTCGTTCCGCCGCCGCTTTCGTAACCCGAAAAGCATTCGCAAGCCGAAATGCCATAGGCGCTAATGGGGAAAAGCCGCGATTTCGTGCGAAAAAGCGCCGAAAAGCACCAAAATTTTCTTCGTAACCCGAAATAACCTTCGTAACCCGGAACAGTTATTTCCTATGGGATTTTTTCGTATCCCGGAAATTTCGTAACGTGGGTATTTCGTATCCCGGGGTACCACTGTATATGACCAGAAGAGTTGTGCTTACAGGGCTCATGTTTCCTATCTCCTCACAATACGTTTGCAGACGTTTGGACTTCTTAGGGTCAGTCTTTGTCTGAAGGTGGAAGAAGGTTCCACAACCCAGGAGCAACCACCCAGAAGGCCCTCTCACATCCCTATACCAAGCATGTCTGTGATGGTGGTGGGACCAAGAGAAAGGCTTCCCCTGAGGATTTAAAACCTTGAGTAGGCTCATATAGGGCATGGCCCTCATATTCAGGTTGGAGGCTTTCCATAGGCATCTGGTTAGCCACTGTAACTCCCAGAATCCCCCAACCAACACAGACACAGCTAGTGAGGGATTCAGGAAGTTGTAGCCCAAAATATGACTTTCTGCAAGCTCTGCTTTGGGTCTGATGGAGGAAAGCAATTCTTGCATTCTTATCATTTGCAAACTGCTGTTCCATCCTTTTGGAGCACAGCTAGCGGAGGGAATCCCGCATATTTATTTCTCCCAGACAAACTTCCCTGCCTGTGCCAATAGGTATCCCCATCTTACCCTTCGACATGTCAAGGCGAAAAACCAAACCAAAAAAAACCCCTCAATATGACTATAGCATCACTAATGCATTCCCAGAGTTCTTTCATGTATGGATTATAGCACACTTTGCAAGGGCGGGGCAGGGATTTATGAACCTCATGCAGCTGAGAAAGAGGCTGAACTTCGCTGATCAGCAATTCTGATTGTAAACACCGCTCAGGTCATTGTATCCTTGCCATACTCAAGCTCCCAATTGTGAAAATTTGCCCCGGAGACAATCTGATTCATCTCTTCAGTTTTCTCACTTTCTGATGAGTCTATCATCTTTCTGTCTGAATGTTATGCATAGTAATCACTCACTAAGAGCAGAAAGCGGCACTTTGAATGACAGTAGTGCACACAGTTGGTCCAAAATCATAGCATCATAGAACCATAGAGCTGGAGGAAATCTCAAGGGCCACCAAGTGACCATGCAGGAATACACCGTGAAAGCACCCCCGACAGATGGCCATCCATCCTCTATTTAAAAACCTCCAAAGAAGGAGACCCCACCACTCTCCAAAGGAGTGTATTCCACTGTCAAACAGCTCTTATTGTCAGGACGGTCTTCCTAATGTTGCGGTGGAATCTCAAATGGTTTCACAGAAAGCTTCATGTTGGCTGGAATTCACTTAGGGACATATATACACATGTAAGTCACGCTACACTCGCGGGGCCCAAAAATCACCATCCTACAACGGTCATATTCTGCTAACAGCAGCTGAAGTGGAGTTGTGCAGAGAACATGTCCGTCTGTCCTTTGCCTTTGCAAGTTGTGCATTGTGCACTGTGGCTGTGCATCCTGTTCTTTGCACTGTGGTTGTGCAGCCTCTACTTTGCATCACGGTTGTGCATCATGTATTGTGCACTGCATCATGGCACCCAGTCATTGGCATGTGTTGCAAATGTAGCTATTCTGCAGGGGGGTTGCATAGTGCTGCCATGGTACATGTCCACACGCAGGTATTTACATTACGCTAAGGGGATGTTGGTTGAAGCCACTGGATTAGACTCTTGGTTATTGTAGGACAGCATTATGTGCATCCCAGCTGAAGAGCGCATGAGCTTCCAGATGTTCTTGCACTCTAGGCAGCATCACCATTGAAAATGTTTTTCGTTTTAGAGATCGATCAATGATATCTGAATGACAGCTTTCCCCCCTCAATTATTTTTTCATCCGTACAGAGTAATGTGTTTGCTAGCTGATCAAGGGACACCAGTTCTTCTAAGGGCAATTGAGACTGATGTGCAATGTAAAGAACGGCTGAACACCCAAAGGGCTAGGCACACCATCGAAACTGAATGGTCATTAATTATGATTCTTTTAAGAAACACTGAGTACTACAGTCAGGTAAGAATAATAATAGTGATGATAATGACAGGGACAGGAGTTATAGCTCAGCAACACCTGGAAGGCTACAGATTTGTGACTCCTAATATAAGCAAAAAGGAATTGAGCTTGACCAACCACCGGACAACATCTGGAATGTTCCTCCACTTGCGCCTTACAGTGGTACAAATATACCCCATGAATGTTCAGAAATTCAGATCCTTGGCCAAGCCTAACAATCCTGTCCCCTGCCCAAAGTCAGGAACCAGCCATCAAAGACAGATTGGCATACATGAGATTGAGAAAGCAGATCTAATGGAAAGAGCTGGAACCTGGAAAGGAAAGAAATAGCTTCGGAAGACTTATGCAAATTGAGCAAAGCCACTCATGCAAATAAGTTAATAGGGAAAGCAAATAAAATCCTGGCCTGGGGTTTAATTTCATAAAATGATTCGCTATTAATCAAGGAGATGCAATTTTGGTTTCAGGGTGAGAAGGGGGAAAAAAGTGTTGATGATGAGAGTTGTAACAGTGTGGAAAGGCCTGCAGTGTTAGGAAAATAACTGAATCGTATTGTTAGTCCCAAGTGCAATATACAGCCATCTACAAAGTCAATGTATGTTCATGTACAAGGGCAACCATGCACAATGCAAAGGCACATTGATACAAAGGCTCTCTATTCTGCTTTGGCCAGACCTCACCTGGAATATTGTGTTCACTTCTGGGCACCAAAATTCAAGAAGGATGTCAACAAACTGGAGTGTATCCAGAAGAGGGTGACCAAAATGGTGAAGGGTCTGGAAACTATGCCTTATGTGGAGAGATTCAGGGAGCTGGGGATGTTCAGCCTGGAGAAGAGAAGGTTAAGAGGTGATATGATAGACCTACTGTATTTTCTGGCGTATAAGACTACTTTTTAACCCAGGAAAATCATCTAAAAAGTTGGGGGTCATCTTATACGTCTGGTGTCACCTTATAGGGCAGACTGGAGAATCTGCAGTTGCCGCATATGGTGGGGGGAGCTCAAAAACGGCCGCGGGCACATCCCTGCCATATGCGGCAATCGTATGAAAGCAGCTACCACTCTGATAGTCTTGGAGACAGGGAGGGCTGGGAAGGCAGGGAGAGCTGACCAGTCCAAGCAGGCTTTGTATACAACAAGGTTTCCTGCTAAGTACCTGCATGTCATAAGCATTTGAATTAAAATTACCATATTGAAATCAAATCTGATGTTTTTTTATTTTTATTTGGTGTGCGTTGGAAGAGGGGTAGTCTTATATGGCGAGTATATCCCAAACTCTGTATTTTAACTGGAAAAGTTGGGGGTCGTCTTATACGCCCAGTCGTCTTATACGCTGGAAAATACGGTATTTAAATATTTGAAGGGATGTCATATTGAGGATGGAGCAAGCTTGTTTTCTGCTGCTCCGGAGAATAGCACCCGGAGCAATGGGTTCAAACATTAGGAAGAATGTCTTGATGGTAAGAGCTGTTCAATAGTGGAGCACCTTCTTTGGAGGTTTTGAAACAGAGGCTGGATGGCCATCTGTCAGGAGTATTTTGATTGTATCAAGCTTCTGCAGACCAGAGTGCACCACATCAGAGGCCATCTCTCATTAAACATCTTGAGAACTTCATACACCACAAATGATTAAAAATCATGATGACTATGCCTTATCTCCAATGCTGAAGGATTGTTTAACTTACTTGTGGGCTTCCCAGAGACAACCAGATGACCACTGCAGGAGCGTCTTTACTTTTCTCCAGCTACAGTTGAGTCAAACAGGAATCCCCCAGCACCACCTTCTCGGAGCGCCCCTCCAGGAAAGAAGAGCCAATGTAGAACAGTACCTCCAAGCCCCATCCCAGAGCGGCGACCCAGAATGATACCATGATCGATGGTATCGAAAGCTGCTAATAGGTAGAGCAAAACCAACAGGAACACACTCCCCCATTTAGTTCTCTGCACAGGTCAAGTAAGGGGGCCAAAGCTGTTTCTGTCCCATAGCGAGGCCTAAAACCAGACTGGCATGGATCTAGATAATCTGTCTCATTCGGTTGACAATGTGGCTGCATCTCTTTGGACCAACTGAAGTTTCTGATCACTTTCCAAAGGCAGCCCCACATAGAATGCATTACAGTAATCCAAACGGGATGCAACCAAGGCATGACCAGATCTGACGTCTCCAGGAATGGGTGCTGTTGCCACACTAATGAGCTGTGCAAAAGCACTCCTGGTCACCACTGATACCTGGGCCTTCAGGTTCAGTGCTGAATTCAGGAGTATCCCCAAACTGCGAACCTGGGTTTTCAGGGGGAGTACATCCCCATCTAACACAGGCTGAATCCCTAATCCCAAATCTGCCTTTCAACTGACCAGGAGCACCTCTGCCTTGTTTGGATTAAGTGTCATCTTGTTTGCCCTCATCCAGTCCATCAAAGCTGCCAGATACTGGTTTAGGACAGGAAGAGCTTCCCTGGAATTAGGTGGAAAGGACCAATAGAGGTGGATATCATTGGCATACTGGTGACACCTGACTCTAAAACTCCAGACCACCTCTCCCAGTGGTTTAATGTAGATGTTAAAGAGCATAGGCGACAAGCGTAGAAGACAAGAAGGGATTCCATGGCATATTATGTTATTGCCAAGTCATCATGGATAAAGCAGTGCTCCTCAATTAAAGGGTGCATATATTTTGAGAGAAATAACTATTTATCACACATATATTAGCTCTGTTTTTCAATTAGCAATAACATTGGTGGCTATGGCCTTCACAGACACTCAGGCACCCGCACCGTATTATTAATAGACAACTATTATCTCTTCCAATAGAAACTAGTTTGGAGTTGCTTCACGCTGCCATGCAAAGCTTCTCAAGCATAAATCTTCCCTTTGCAATCATATTTAGACCAGGCACGGGAAACAGCGGCCCTCCAGATGTCACAAGACCATGCTGCTAAGGCTGATGGGAGTTTCAGTGCAACAACATCTAGACATGTCCTACTCTTGGTTTAGCAGGATCTAAGGTTGTTCTTGAACTTCTCTTGTTTTTGTGTTCTCACAGCTCTGGCCTCTTCGGTGCTCGCTACAGTCGCCTGCGACTGCTTGCATCAATAAACAAGGCCTGGAACACAGGTGGCATGTTATTATAAACCAAAGGTGACCATGGTTAAATTAACCGCGTCCTTATGTCCCTCTTCCAGGAACAATGGCCACAATCCTATTGGTATCTTACATATGCATAAGTTTCCTTATGGAAGAGAATGGATTTTTTTTCCTGGGGCAGAATGGCCGTATTCAGTCCAAAGATGTGAAAACAGCATTTCCTGTGCAGCATGCCCACATTTGGCGGTGCATGCAGTTGGATAACATTGCAATTCACTCACAAGGTGGTCTTCCACATGTAAAGAGCAGAGTCACATTCTATCTCCTCAATGTAGGAGTGCTGGCAGTAGCATTTCCCAGGGGTTTGAATTCATCACTTGCTGAAGCTTTTAAAAACCCAAACAAACAGCCTACACTCCAGCAATAAATGGACCGTTCCCTTATGTAAGGAAGACTGGGCCTCCTTAGAGCTGGCAAAAGCCTCATGCTTGGACGCCAGGTCCCCGCATCCCTCCGCAAGCATCACCATGTCGCTGAGGGACTCTGGGAGATAGGGTTCACATATTACCACATTGCCATGCAGCAAAAATTCCTGCAAGCCGCTGCCTTTTTAAAAATGCAGTGCACTCACCTTGCCTCATTCCTAATATCCAGCAGCATATCGTATGGCCAAGCTAATTGGACGACGGTGTGCAAAACTGCCATAGGTAGCAAGCGATGGTGAAAGCAGTTCAGAGGAGTACTTTGCAATGCAGACACCCCATCCCTGGCTGCTTCTCAGTCCCTGTATCAAAGCTATGTCTTGTTAGGACTTGATTTCCGAGGAAAACAGTAGTAATATGTCTTCACGCAGACAGCGCTCCTCTGCGCCTTGCCTCACACTTTCACTCCCTTTCCCCCCCCCCCCCCCCCACAGTCCATTATAATTCATTAATGAATTTATGTGTGTGAAAGCCTTTGAGGGGAAAAATAACGCAGCCACTTCTTGCTTCATCCCTTCTCCTTCTCCTTTTGGCATTTTGGCAACCAGACAGAAAAGAGTCAAGGCCTCCCAAACCTTATGACTCAGCTGGGGAAGGGGGCTAGGGCTTGTCCCCCTTTGCGGAAGGTTTGATTTTTTATATTTTACCAGAACAAGAGCCAACATATTCCAACCAGGAGAGGAGCAGCCATATTCACTTTAGTTCATTGCAAGAGAACAAGCGCCTAGTGCACATCTCAAACTCTGCTGGTAAAGCTCCACTGGTAGTCCAAGGGATGGCAGCATCTTCTCCGAAGCCGTACTTCGATGAATGCTGAAGCCATCACCGCTTCTGCTGGTTGTTGGCAGCCAAAGACTCCCACATTGGCCACTGGTTGAAAGGAAACCATTGTGTCTGGGAGGCTTTGGCTGTCTATGTCCCCACAGGGGTAACGGGATTGCACAAGCCGGTACAGCATACCTCCTTCGGTAGCATCTCTTAATGTGCTCACCAGGGGGTTGTTGTTATTGGCCTTCGAGTCATTGAGGGGAGGAACCCAAAACAAGGTTTTCTTGGTAAGATTGGTTCCGAGGGGGTTTGCCTTTGCCTTCCTCTGAGGTTGAGAGAGCGGAACTTGCCCAGGGTCACCGAGGGCCCAAACAGACAGGCCAAAATAAAGCTGCTATGGGACACTGGAAGTGTGCTGTTTAAATGATGCACACGTCCTAAGAGGCCCTAAGCCATGCCAAAGCCACACTCCAGTCCTAAGGACTGGAGCGCAGCTTTGGCGCAGCTTCTGAACTCTTCAGATGCGTGTGTTGTTTAAACAGCATACCTCCAAAGTGACCCAAAGCAGCTTTATTTTGGCCTGTCTGTTCAGGCCCTGAGTATCCATGGCCTAGTGTGGATTCAATTGCTTCTTCCCCAGAGCCTTAGACTCAACACTCAAAACCACTGGTTCTCATTACACCATCATAAACCACCAAGGGAATTCTAGCGTCAGGGTTATAGGACTAAACCCGAGCTCTGCATTGTCCCAAGACAGGTGTCCTGGTCCAGCCTTCTTCCCCCACCGTCCCCCGGCTCAAAAGTGAAGCTTATCCCTGTGAAAGCAAATCTGATCTCCATCAGACTTTGCCATGAGACAGTTACCTTCAGACAGTATGGAAGGAGGGACAGCAAAGACTGTCCTTTGGCTTTTCCTCCCAAGTTCTCTGGCTAGAGAGATCCTTCAACATTCAGCTAAAAACCTGGAGTGGATTCGTTGTCCCGCTGGTATGGCTGCCACCAGCTTTCCCACAGAGCCACATGTGGCTCATGGGATATATGGTACCCATCCTTGCTAAACACGCACCCAGGAACGGAGCTTCCCGAGCAACCCTCTAGTCAACCTGTTATGTTCATTCCTAAAATAATAAGACTACATCTTGAAGATTTCTTGGTAATTTATGGAGGGATTGAAGGATGCAGAAGCATGGAAACAAATGTCCAGGGGCCAATAAGAAAGGCTACTGTATTCTGCCCAGCTTTGAGTTTTGCTTCAGAAATATGAAGTTGAGTAAATGAGTTAAACACCTAACCCCCATCCAATTGCTGGTCCTAACTAGAGTAGATGCACAAAAGCAATGGGATGTATGTAAATGTTGGTTTACCCCTCAGCAAAGGATTCAACAGGTCTATTCTAGCTGGGACCAGCAATTGGACTGAGGACAAGGATTTTTATTCTGTCTAGCTCATAGGCCATTTCCAAATGAACAGTGCAAATAAATGCCATCACATTATTTGCTCAGGCGCCTAACCTTTTCAGCTCACCCCTGTTCACTTTGTAGATTGACTGGCCTTTTCTCGCTTCCTTGCTTAGACTAACCTATAAGAAGTCGAAGGCTTTCATGGCCGGCATCCATAGATTTTCTTGTGGGTTTTTCGGGCTCTGTAGCCATGTTCTAGAAGAGTTTATTCCTGACTTTTCGCCAGCAGCTGTGGCTGGCATCTTCAGAGAACGCTGGCATGGAAGAGAGTGGGCTATATATACTGTTCCAGTCTCTTTCATGCCAGCATTCTCTGAAGATGCCAGTCACAGATGCTGGAAAAAAGGCGGGTTAACAGTAATAATAACAATAATAATTAGTAATCAGTAATACCTGATGATTCTATGGGCAAGTGGCTTGATATGATTTGTCTGTGGCTCCCTCCATGTGGTGAATCACAGGAGGCTTTGCAGTTGAGAGTCTTCTGCCATTGGACGGAGTAGACTCCACCCATCCATCTTGCCATTGGCTCTTCTTGAGCAGGCAGGACTATAAAAGCCTTCCAGTTCCAGCTGAATCTAGTTTGAGCAATATGGTCTCCTTGTGCTGGGATCATGCAACCTCGGTTAACTGGGCCTGACTTTGGCTTGCTTCTGCCTTCTGAATTGCTTTTGAATCTACCTTAACATCCTAGTAGTCTCCTGGTTCCTTCTTCACTTCAGAACATGGTCCATGGCCCAGCTTCCCATGGCTGTAATTCAGCAGCAGGCAAATTATTAGATGCTGCAATTTTGCATTGGATGAATGCTGGTTGCAAACCGCCTTGGGCCCCAAAATGGGATGAGCAAATAAACAAAATAATATTAAAGTTAATATTATTGTTAAAGTGGCAGCAGCTGCAGGCGCGCCATTAGCATTCATGTCTTTGCAGCTGGCAGATCAAACTGCGTTGCATGCCTCGGCGTTTGATTCCTTGTCTCCCATTCTGGTTCCCAGTTGTAAAACTGTCAGGAGGCATCAGAGAAAGTGAAGCAAGAGGCAGAGATAGGAGGGTGGAGCGTTGGGCGCAAACCGATGGAATCCGGAGACGACTGGATGTGGGGCGATGGGAAGAGATCAGTTTCCGATGTTTACACACTTGCACCTATAACCAAAGGCAGACAAGGCTCGATTAAAATGTTAATTTTTGCTTTAATAAAAGTCTGTCAAGGAAAGGTAGTCTCCATCTTGTCTAAGTCATATGGATGAAATGAACTGATTGGCTATTAAGTTGATGATCATTGGCTATTAAGTGATGTAGGAGGATCTTTTCAAGGGGATGTGTGTTATGAATTTCATGAATTCCAGAGGGTTGATCAGAGGCAATCTTGCCATTGCCTTCCTCTGACTTATACCCTGCAGCACCTGATATTACTTGGCAGTCTAACCAAGTACTTACCAGGTCTGGATCCATTTAGTATCTAAGATCAGATCAGATCTAGTGCCTTCAAAGTAATTAGGTCCGCTGTACTGTTCTCATTATTACATTTTAAAATTGTGGCCTTTTTTTTAATTGGTTGGCTCATTTAATTCAACCTTTTTAAATCATAATGATTGTTTTTGGCTGTTTTAAATTGTGTGAGCCACAGGTGGGGTATCAGTAAAATAAATGAATAAAGACAACGGCCCAGATCCTGCATTAGAGCTGAACGAGGCCTAATTTAATGATGGCTGCATCCACACTGCAGAAACAATCTAGTTGGACACCACTTTAGCTGCCATGGCTCAGTGCTGTGGAATTCTGGGAATTGGCCCATGATGGATGTGGTTGGGCTTTTTCTCTGTTCAAAGCTGCTGAAGTGGAGTTGCACATAAACGAAAGGTTTGATTTCCGTTCCACTTTTCCACATCCCCCCCCTCCGTAAAAGTAACCTATTGTCCGTGTTCATAAATTCCACGATACGCACATTTCTGTCTTCATGATGACCATGGAGGATTGATTGATCCAAAGGATGGGAAATCTTTTAACTACTCAACCAAGACGACAAAGAAATTGGAATAGTTAAAGAGTTCCCATCCTTTGGATCAATCATGGATCGACTTGGAGGCTGCAGTCAAGAAATTAGAAGATAACTAGGAATGGAAACGGCAGAGATAAAAGAAGATAAGATCCTGAAGAGTAAAGACATACAACGGAGCACTAAGGTCAGATTCATCCATGCCATTGCATTCCCCGTCACCATGTATGGATGCTTGAGATGGACAGTGAAACAAGTGGATAAGAATAAAAACTCATTTGAGATGTGGTGCTGGAGAAGAGTGCTGAGGATCCCATGGACAGCCAAAAAGACAAAGAAACGGGTGCTAGAACAGATCAAGCCTATGTTCTTCCGGGAAGCCAAGATGACTAAATTGAGGCTGTTGGACTTTGGGTACATCATGAGAAGACATGATTCACCAGAAAAGACAAGGTGGAAAGCAGTCGAAAGAGAGCAAGACCACATACCAGATGGAAAGATTCAGTCCAGGAGGCTGCAGCACTGAGCCTGCAAGACCTGAGCAGAATGGTTGAAGACAAAGGGGCTTGGAGGCATCTCATTCCATGAGCTGAAGTCAACTGGAAGGCCGTGAACAACAACAAACCACCCGCTACTAGGACACCCAGGAACACAAACACCTTGAGGGCCCAAAAAGAAGGTGAGCCAAACCTTTCTCCAGCTCTTCCCATTTCCACTTATTAGAGGAACATTCAGTTCATTCCAAACCAAGAGAAATTCCTTCCCGCTTACGCATTGTGTTCTCATCCTGGTTGCAGCACAAGCTGAATAGCGTAGCCTGGAGGGACTGTTGATGGCGCTTGAAAGATCTCTGTGGTTTCTTCTCATGAGGGAACCTGTATGGGAGGGAAAACCTGCTCTGTCTAAATGTTTGGCGCTTGGCTGTGTTCACCAAGGAGGTTCAAAAGCTTGGGAAAAAATCCGAGTTTCTCACATTGCTGGAGTTCATGAACCCCACTTTCCTTGAAATTCAATCCCAATGAAGGCAGCTTTGTTTACTTCAAGAATGTCTGAACCCAGGGGGAATTGTGTGGCCTTCCAGCTGTTTTCCATCTGCATTGGCCAGTGAGGAGGAATCATAGGAGGTGCGTAGAGTCACAGAGCTGAAAGGCCTCCAAGAGTCATCTAGTTCAATGGAAGCAAGCCTGACAGATGACCATCCCGTCTCTGTTTAAGAACCTTCAAAGAAAGGTGGGCTAAGGTAGTCCGTTCCATCATCAAACAGCTCTTACCATTGGGAAGTTCCTCCTGATCTTCATCTGGGATCTCTTTCCTTGTAATAACTAGTTTGGATCTTTCCCTCTGGAGCATTAGGAAACAAGCTTGTTCCATCTTCCCTAGGATAGTCCTTCAGATATTCGGAAATGGCTACTATTTGACTTCTCAGTCTTCTCTTCTCTGAACATACTCGTCCTTCAACCATTGCTCAACGGACATGGTCTTCAGACCATCTTGGTCAACCTTCTTGGGTTGTTGGGATCCTTGTCCAACAACATCCAAAGGTGCAGAAGCGGTGTCAGCTAAAATGCTTCAGAAAGTGTTGAACAGGTTGAGTACTTTGGTAGTCCAAAGATAACTTTCTGTCTAGAATTTGGGACGAGTGGGTTATAACTCCCAGTATCCCCTAGCTAGCATAACTAGGAATCATGCTGGCTGTGGATTCCTGGAGATTTCAGTCCAAAGCAGGTACTTTGCCAAGCTTTCCTTTTATCTCTGGGTTGCTGACAGGAGGGAGGAGAAGGCCTCCAGGCATGCCAGCTTTTGGCAGCCCACCTGCAAGCACACCTGGCAGGCTTGGTTGAATTCGACTACTGTTTGAATTGTTAAGCTTCAAGAACATACATACTTCATGAGGAGAAAAATTCCATTGAACCCAATGAGACTTCTTTCTGGGTAGACTTGCACAAGGCAGGAGCTGCCAAAAATGATGTTTCTTTGGCAGGGCTGGCTTCGGAGACTTTCAGTTCACCAGTATGATTTGAAAGGTAATATTTAGTTTCTCAAATATGTGCCACAAATGTGCCCCAGAATCACATCTTCAATTCTGTCAGCATCACAGCACAAAGGGATGCTCTTGTGTGCAGAGTTACAGCAGCAGTATGGCAATATGGGGCCTTGGCGTGCTTGCACCATTGCTATAAATCCAGCCTAGGTTGTTGGATTCCTTAGTAAGCATGGATTGTATCCACAAATGGTCCTTTGAGGTTGGTCTTCCCTGTTTGTGGAAGGATCCTCCAGCCAATTTTCAGGAATTGTTTACACACACACACCTCACACACACTTTGCCCCATTCCAAAGGCTCCTTCAACCTTTTGTGTAGCGTTTCAGAGATCTCAATGGAGGACCAGGGCATTCCATTTCATGCCCCTGAGGTGCAAAATTCCAAATCTAAATCTGACCCCTTGTTTGCTTAGGCTGACACGATAATTCATTCATTTCCGTTGCACGCATAGGTTGAACCCACATGACGTAGGGAATGAGCAGACGTAGGGAATCCTGGATGCACCTCTATAAGAGCACACCTGGATGGATGCCTAAGGGAATGCCAACCTAAGCTGGTTTCGATCTACAGACTGGAGGTTCAAAAGGGAATGATATAAAAAGGTCAGGCCTGAACCGTAATGGGTGCATTTGATAGACATCTCATCTGTAGGATCGCCCTCCTTTGCACGGCAGGCAAGTTTCTCTCAAAGAGTTTGGAATGGTGCAGTTCTCCCCCCCAATAGAAGGGAGTCCATTAATTGATTGCATCTCTTCTGATGGCTTGAACTCAGGACAGCCGGCTCCAAGACCGCTTGCTTCCTACCACTTGACCTAAAGGAAAATTTCCATTAAGTCACAGTTGTTAGCTCACTTTCAAGGCCTCCAGAGAGGACAATGCAATTACCTGCAGGCCCCATTTGAACAAAACGCATGACCCCGAGCGGGGAAGAATGGTTCCAGGGCAAGAGAGACAAACTGCTCTGGCAGGCTCCAGCTGCCTTGCAGCCCGGCTTCAGACGGGAAGGAGACAAAGCTCGAATCAGGCACCAACATGAAGAATCAGTATCCCTGCTGCGAGACAAACCTTGGGATTTTGTAACTCAAGCTGTGGGGTGAAGGATGGGAGGTCATTGGAATGAGCCGCCTGTCGGAGGAAATGGAGGGTATTAACCAGTGTATGGATGCATGTGCATGGATGTGTGCAAAGGTGGGGAGTGCCTGGTGCTTTTACTAATAGCGTCATTTTTAACTGTAATTTTTAAATTAGTTCATCTAAAATTCAGTCAGTCATATAGGGCCCGAACAGACTGGCCAAAATAAAGCTGCTTCGGATCACTTTGGAGATATACTGTTTAAATGACACACGCATCTTAAGAGACCAGAAGCTGTGCCAAAGTTGTGTTCCAGTCCTTGTGACCCGAAGCAGCTTTATTTTGTCCTGTCTGTTCGGGCCCATAGACCCAAAATGTAGGCATTCACTCAAGATATACAAGTTCTCAAAATTCCTCACAACAAAATTCCCAGTTGTTATAATGGTAAATGTAATTCTAACTAACTCTAACTCAAACTCTAATTCAAACTCTTAACTGTCTCTTTATACCTAGTGGGCTCTGATCCTAGATGCCCCAGAGAGGAATTTGGCAACCGCAAGAGTGACATTTGAGCATTTACATCCCAGCAAGAATGTTACATACAAAAGACCAAATCTTCCATCTTTTTGAGCATCGCTACAAAAATCTTGGCTATGGTTACAAACGGATGCATATGCATGCATTCATTCCATGAAAAAACTGTCGGTTGAGTTTGCTGGCTCTTTTTCAGGCCTACATTTCTTCTCTGCGGTGTGTATATATTAGCTTTTGCCACGAGAGGGCATTCCATTATTGGCTGGTGGGTTGTTGGTGTTCTTGGGATGGGATTTTTTTCTGTTTGTCAGCAATAGTTTGGAATTTGTGCACTGTACCCATCCTTTAAAAAAAACAACAACCCCAAAACCCCCTCTGCACCAAGAGAGCCAATTTCTGCGCCAAGGAAAGTCCAATTCTGTAACCATGCTCACTGAGCATTTTCCTTGATGTTCTTATTTCGCGCCATTTATTCTACAGTTGGGGCCTTTGGAGGGGAGGATTCACTAGCCCACTGAAATGGCATGCTCTGGCTGCCCTGGCAGTGAGGTGCCATGGTTTTGATTTCCCACACTGGGGAAACTAGAAGTTCCAAAAAAATTAAATTAAATTGAAATAGCACAAGCATTGCTTATTCCAGGGAATTGTGGGACTTGTACACGATGACGAAGGCTACTGACTGATGACACCCAGAGAAATGTGGCTGCGGGCCATTGACTGTGAGGATGGAAAACCTGGCCACATGTGCCCTATGGGGATGAAGAACATCCAGCCCACCTGCTCTTCTGTGATGATCTCTGATCATTGGGTTTCTGGAGGCAGGGACATAGTCAAGGGGAGGGGGGGTTCTTGGGGTCCAGACCCCCCCTTCTATTAGAAAAATGAATGGTGTGTGCTGCTGTGCCACCGCACTCAAGCGCCATTATAATGGTGGCACTTAGTCTGGACCCCCCCCTTTCCTAAAATCCTAGCTATGTCCCTGCTGGAGAACCCGCTTGATGTCAAATGTGGTATAGTTCCCGTCACCCAAGCTTTGTGCTACTTTATGGACTCCAAACTAGGGTTGCCAGAGTGAAAACTGGAGAGGGATGGCATTTCAGCAGGTGATGCTTGTCACATAACCAAGTGTGACATGCTGAAATTCCATCTTCTACGTAACCATTAAAAGGAGCGCTCTCCAGTTTTCATTCTGGCAACCCAACTATAAACTCAGAGTCCAAGGATCGATATGGTTGGAGTGTTGCACCAGGACTTTGGGAGACCAGAGATCAAATTTCCACTTGGCCTTGGAGATCCACTGGGGGACCTTGGACAAGGTACACACTCTCAGCCTCAGAGGAAGGCAATCGCAAAGCACCTGTGAAGAGAAATCTTGCCATCACATCACTGTACGTTGGAAGGAACTTGAAGGCACACAACAAAAAGCCAGGTATCATTCCAAAACTGGAATTCTCACACTTTCTAATAACCATCAGAAGGTGGCAGTGGAGGCAAAGAGCACCTTGGGCAAGAAATGGTCAGCAAGCTCACCATTGCTGAATGTCTAGCTATTCTGGCTGACATCTGTTGCCAACAGCTCCTAGCCAATCCAAGTGCACCAAAAAAAGTGAACTGCCCTCTTGCAACAGATAGGGCCACCTCCTTTCCCATGCATGTTCTGTTCTAAAAACTGGATTGGTTATGCGGTTGTTCTGCAAAAAGTCCAGGCGGTGGCAGTCTTCCAATTTAAAAGTCTCCATCTTTTGCCCAGCTCTGATGGTGGAACCTATCGATTCTGCCAAATGGAAGCGGAACCTGGCTATGCTCCCTGAACCAAAAGTGTTAGTAATGCTGGACAAAAATACTAATGCCAATAAGTGAATGTGTTTTTTTTATTTTATTTTTAAAAAAGCTACGATTCTCCAGCATTCAACCAAATTGGTTGAAAAGCGCCTTGCTTTTTAAGGCTTTCGCCCAATCTTTAAACATTAGCGCTTGCTCTCCTGTATCAGAAGTTTCCACTGCCTTCTACATTGCTCTTTGAAAAAGCACTTCTGTCAAATAGTTCATCATTTGTGCCCATTTTGAGCTGCGTCTAAGTGAAGTGTTGCGTATTGTTATCCAAAGAAAGGTTTCCAACAAGAAAATCATTTAAGTCAGGAGGCTAAAAGTCCATTATTGTTGGGAAGAGAAGTCGTGAAGGATCCAAGATCCCTAAAGCCTGCACCAAGGGCATTCCAACAGACTGACCAAGGTGAACTGTGTATTCAAGCTGTCAATGTCCAGTCTCTTAACTAATCCTGATTTCTCCCTTTTAACAAAGCTTCATTGACACAGACAGGTTGCTGATCTTTTCTGGACCCCAAAACCACAGGGGTCTGGAGATCTCAGGAGGGAGAGGAATTCCTGGGAGCCCGCTCATGTCTTCGTAATGAGCCGGAGTGATAAAACATTTGGGGGCAAAGATAAACAAGGGCGGTGCCAATGCCCTCCGCTGCCATTCATCTTTCCATAACCCCCCAGCCGGTTTGGGAGGATTAAAAAACATGGCACCAATTCCTCAAAGGCGATTGCTCTGCGGAGAACAGACGAGACAGATTGTCTCAGGAGAGAGATGGTCATGGCTTGGACCTTTGAACCCCCTTTTCCGAAGAACTTTGATCCCTGATGGAAAGGGGTTTCTTGATTTCTGCTCTTGGTATCAATTTATTAAAGCCCGCAGGCCTTTCATCCTTACAGCGAATATTATACTGTGAAGTTGAAGGCTTTCATGGCTGGCGTCCATAGTGTTTTGTGGGTTTTTTGGACTATGTGGC
Organism: Sceloporus undulatus; assembly: GCF_019175285.1. Classification (NCBI taxonomy): domain Eukaryota; kingdom Metazoa; phylum Chordata; class Lepidosauria; order Squamata; family Phrynosomatidae; genus Sceloporus; species Sceloporus undulatus. Next base: position 2,118,602 of record NC_056531.1, on the reverse strand, counting down.
CATGTTCTTGAAGAGTTTATTCCTGACATTTCACCAGCATCTGTGGCTGGCGTCTTCAGAGAAATATTCTATTGAATTAACAATTAGTTATCAAGCAACCAAGCATTTAGTGGATTGACTGATCAGCAAGTATTGAATGGCGCTGGGTCAAACTGCTACTTTTTTTTAGCAAACACATCTGACCTAGGATAAGGTATTGGAGAAGTTCCTCCAAACTGCTTTCAGCTTTAGATACAGACTAGCAGTACAATTTTATCTCTAGATTGCCTCCTTGTGTTCAAGGGAGTTTGCTTTTGTGTAACTGGGTCCAAGTTAAAGTCTAAATAATCCAGACACGCCGATATGCATAAGCGCACACCATCAAACTCATGTTCTGAGATGACATCCCAGATAAAGAGGTCTTTCTAAGGCGGCCATCCAATGCAGGTTTCCTTGAGAGTAAATCCTCAAGACACTGACGTTTCGTCCCCCGTCAAGTGCATTGGCTCAATGCTGTGCATTACAAACCATATCATTAAACTCATCTTCCAATTTGGGGGGCTTTTCCCCCCCCAAAGTCCAGACTCCTAAGCTTGGTTGCATCTGAAAACACGACCCTCCTCTGAAGGTTGCGACCCTGGATGGTTTCCCAAGATGGCTGCTCCTCGCGGCCTATTGTATTGCTTCCAGAATGTGGCCTCTGAACTTTTGTCCTGGCATTGTTTTTGGGGGGGTTAAAAATTGGGGGGGTTGGTTTAAATGTGGAATTTACTGTCAAAAAAAATGGAACCGCAATATCAAGCTGGGTTTTGAAAGAGCCGATTGTTTGTTTCCCCTGGTGCTGTGACCTGACCCGCTAATCTCTTTTTCTTCCCTTAAAGTTGTCTTCTAAATCTGAACATTAAAGGTGATTAGATACCGAAGAGACTTCTCATGTCATTAGTTAATGCTTCAAGAGCTTGCGCTGGTTCCAGCTCACCATAGTGGAGAGGCCTATACATCACCTTCCCTCCATGCGCCTGCACAGTCTCCAGATGATATGAGCCAACCATGTCTGCCTCTGTACAGCGCACCGATCGGAGGGGGCTGGAGACGAGTTTAATTTCAAGATGAGCCGCCCTTGGGCTGCCAAAGGAAATGGTGTGTCAGCTACGTCAAAAATAGATACTGTTGCGCAGATATATGGAGGGAGAGATGGACGCTGCCAGGGCTATTAATTATCCAGATTGCCTTTAAATGTCAGAGCAAATCCTCACCCATTCCTTCTTCAAAACTTAAATCACCCAGAGAGACAAGGTCAGCCCAAGTAGGCTGGAAGGCTCTGCCGTGTAAAGAAGAAGGGAGAGGGAAAAAAGAAGAAGACATGACTCTATAATTTTGCGTCTACATGTGTGCAAATGTGTGAGCCCAACCGCTTTGACTCGCAAAGAGCTGACGGGTAGCGCTCCTCTGAAACCTTGGCAAAAGTTGTCGGTTGTTCTCCAGATGGTCTCTAAAGAGCGGCCAGACCATCACGGAAGGCTTCATGTCTTGCGGAGATCTTCCAGCATGGAAAGGGAAAGGATGATGCTCCAGGACGGAACGCACGTTTTGGAAGCCAACGTTGTTGGTGTTTGTTGCTCCTTCGTCCCTCTAGGACCATTCAAGAAGAAGCTGAAGCTCACCATCTGGATGAACATCTTAAGGCTCTTCTCGGAGAGGCTGTGACCAACAGGGCCACCTCCAGCAGATTGTCCAACCGTGGTTGACTTTTGGCCTTAGGTCTAGTAAATCCTAGGCACTGAAGTCAGCTGACAAATTCTTATTTGGTTGCTTTCTAATTCCACCCCCCCCCCATGTTTAAAAATGTTCAAGCAATGTAGCAAATGTTCAGAAGAGAACAACATTGGAAATAGATATACAGTACATATATAAGGATGCAGGTATTATCACTCAAGCTAAAGCACAAGGCTAAAACACTAAACACAAACTGGCCAATGCACAAAATTGTAACCTAAACACAAAAGGGTGTTGAGCCCCCCAAATCCAAACTATAATTAAAGGAGGGGGAAAATATTCTGTCATTACAACAGCAACTAAATAAAATTATTAAAATTACTAGTAATCACATGTAATATATATATATATATATATATATATATATATATATATATATATATACTGTGTGACTCTAGGTTGAGAGGGTCTTGGCCTTGCCATTCAGCAACAGAACAGTACACAGATTAACATGGAAATCGCTTCCTCTCAACCTATATATATATATGCCCCACTCTCTTCCATGCCAGCATTCTCTGAAGATGCAAGCCACAGATGCTGGTGAAATGTCAGGAAGAAACTCTTCTAGAACATGGCCACAGAGCCCAAAAAACCCACAAAAACTATGAAATCTACTAGCTCCAAGCAACTGATTTGTCCAGCGTCTTATTTGCTTCACTTCTGTGGCCTGTCTGCACTGTACAAATATTGTGCTGTGATACCCCTTTAACTGCCTATAGGCAGCTCTAGCCTATGGAGTCATGGAAATTTGTTTTGGGGAGGAGTACTTAAGGATCCTCTTCCCAAGAGTACTGATGCTGCCATTCAGGGGAGTGGTACAGAGAACGGAGAGACTGTAGTATGGGTACATCCCTGGTACCAGTGTCGCTGGCATAGTTACACCAGTGTAATAGACCAACAGGAATCTAGCCTTTGCTTCCTAAGGCTTGTAAGAATGTTTGGTATTTGTGCAAGCAGAAAGCAGGGAACTATTGCAATGGGAGCGTATGGCAGAAACAGGTGTGTTTATTCTGGCTACTCTAGCAAGGCAAAAAGGAAAACATATATTTATGGCCACAGGGAACCTGTCCAAGGTTAGGCAAGCAACTCTTCCTGGTGAAGACTTTGGCAGAGAAGACTTGCAAAACTACACATCCCAGGATTTGATAGGATGGAGCTCTGGCTCTTAAAGCGGTATCAAGCTGCATTATTTCTCCAGTGCAGATGGACCCTCCAGCTCCAAGAATCCCTGAACCGGTATCTGCAGCGAGCCGACTGCAGAAAAGATAAGTTACATTTAAGATCGCTCAATATAATGAAATGATCTCAATGAGCATTGGTAGGATGATGTTGTGGGATACAGAGAAACATCCCGCTTCTGTTTGGATGGCTTTAGAGTTATATGTTTGTTCTTGTTAAAAGTAACTTTTTCTACACTCTGGGTGTGGGAGGCTTCAGGTGTGCATTATATGTGGTCTCCCTCACACCTGAATGTGGTGTAAGGTCCTCATGTGCAAGAAAGAATGCTACCCACTTGAGAGGGTTTGAACTACAACTCAACTGCCAATATGATTAGCTTCTGTATATGAATATCATCTTGCATTTGGCTTCAGGCAGCCAAATATCTGGGGCAACCCAAAATATTGCTTGTTTTCAATGAATGAATGCTGGGCCTTGCAGCATCAAATACGTTTTCTGGCGTGCGATGCTACCGTGGCCCATTTTCGTCTCCTTTCTTAGGACAGTGCCACACTGACGGATTTATAACTTCATATTTCACCATTTCCAATCATACATTCTCCTTAAATAAATAACTTGAGTGGCCTCTCGTGACATCACAGCAAACCACAAGAGTGAGGCCTGAGAAGTTTATGTTCTCACCGGAGCCCTAAGCTTTAATGATAGCTGGCTTGGCAACTTTCCATACATTATACATTGTGACTTGAGCAGCGTGGAGGCGCATGGGGAGACATGCCAACAGGGCTGGATTGTGGAGTGCAGCAAAGCGCCGCGACATACCAAACTCTGGGCACATTAATTAAGAGGTTTGCAGGATGAGTGTGAAAGCCACAATCTGGTGCTTTTGGAATTAAATTCCGTCAGAATTCGTGGACCTTTAAGGCTATTCAGGCAACCTTCTCAGATCGAGCCTGTTGACGCCACTGTCCCAATATTTGCATTGTTCCTGACACAATGCAGACACCAATAGACCTGGGAGCAGCCAGGGTTGGCCCTATCATTTGGCAAAGTGAAGCAGCTGCCTCAAATGATAGACAGAAGGGGTCACACACACACACTGACGCAGCAGCAGCCACCCCTAGTGGTCCCTCCATCCCAAACCACTCTTTGCAGGGATAGCAACCAGGGCCTGATTTCCACTACCTATTGAACCGGGTCACATTGGTTTGAACTGGTTCAAATGACCCTGGTTCCCACTTGAACCAAATTGCTGAAGCGATTCGGAGAGAGAGTGGGACATGCGCTAGGCCCATTTAAGCTCTTTGACGCTGGTTTTTTCCGCGTCTTTTCCGATAAGCCGATTCTGCGCAAGTGTGAACCAGATGTGGATCGGAATCGATTTATACGTGGCCGGTTGGAGCAGGTCTATGTTGAATAGATTCATTCATGAATGTGAACCACAGGTGAGTTATTTTACAGGGAAAAAAGTGATCAGGGCAAATGTAGTGGGAACCACGCTCCTCTGTCGATTCGATCCATCGATTCCGGTCGCAAACCGATTTATTTGTAAGTGGAAATGAAGCCCAATTGTGCAAGTGAAAAGGTGGAGGGCTTCCACCTAAACCATTAGATATATAGTTTTTTGTGGTTTTTTTGGGCAATGTGGCCATGTTCTAGAAGAGTTTATTCCTGACGTTTCGCCAGCATCTGTGGCTGGCATCTTCAGAATGCCAACCTGGAAGAGAGTGGGTACACACACACACACACACACACACACACTCACTCTATTCCAGGTCAGCATTTTCTGAAGATGCTGGCGAAACGTCAGGAATAAACTCTTCTAGAACATGGCCACATAGCCCCAAAAAACCACAAAAAACTATGGATGCTGGCCATGAAAGCCTTCAACTTCACATTAGGATATACTCTAGGATTGCTCAGAATCCTGTTGGTGGCTTAAGTGTGGGCAAGTCACTAGACATTTGGGCCCAATGTCCAATGCGTGCCATTCAAGGTCCCAAAACTGGCGTCCTGTATGCAATGACACTAGTGTCACGGGGCTTGTCTGAGCCTGGATATTGGATCTCACCTGTGCACAACCTCCAAGCAAGTCTTCACATAACAAAATGTACATCCGTGTGAAAATACAGTAGGATTCCTCTCTCTCTCTCTCTCTCTCTCTCTCTCTCTCTCTCCTTTCTTTCTTGCAGCAATGACTTAACTAAAAGCCTTATTTAATCGAGGCTAATGTGATGAAGGCAACTAGAAATCAGTTAAGACCACTGAAGATTGGTTTGTAACCATGTTTTAAGCATTCAGTCCACAGGGTTTTTCTAATTGTAAAAACCTTGCAGTGACCACATATATGTGTCTGTCTATCTATTTATCTATCCAGCTATGAAAACACTATAAAATGCCATATCGGAACTAAAACTGCCTCCCCCCCCCCCAAAAAAGACCCACGAAAACAAAACAACTGGTTGTACACTGCGGTTGCATCCAGATGTATCCATGCGCAACCAAACTGATGGAAGCCGACATTCCTTCCTCCCCTCCAGCCTTCTAAAAGCGCGCATGGAAACTCTAGGGACCCCTCCAAATGTGGGGAACAGACCAGGGAAGAGTATCTCTTAAACATCAGCTGGGCATTTCTTTTATGAGCAAAGTGCTTCTGTCAATATAAGGTGGAAAGCTTTGAACAACCAGTTGATGGAGGACCTGTTTGAGAAGACATTTGCATTTCCAGTCACATCATCAGGACTCTGACGGGATCCAAAGGCCCCTTCCCACCCCATCTCTATCCACCCATGTGCTCCTCTACCCTGCCATGTTACTACTACCTTTCGCCTGAACTAGTTTGGTATGGACAGCGGGGAAAGCTTGCTTTTTCCATCTTTGTGAGCACCTGCTGAAGTTGCGCACTGGCACAATCCCATCTATGGGTGATCCTGAGAAATCTGGCTATCCTTTTCCCAGGCTTCTTGCCATTGGTTGGAAAGACATCGGTGCCCTGGGAAAAAATACATTTCCCCAGGCTTCCAGGATGCTTTCATACCAGAATTCCAGCAAAAGGAGGGGGAAAAAATGCATAGGATGAATTAAAGCCTCCTATAGCTAGTTTGGTTTGAGTGCTGGACTATGACTCTGGAAACCAGGGTTCGATGCTTGGCCATGAAACCCACTGGACTGACCTTGGGAAAGTCACACTCTCTCAGCCTGAGAGTATGGCCATGGCAAACTTGCCAAACTGCCCCCCCATGATCACCTTGGGGTCATCATAAGTTGGAAACAGCTTGAAGGCACACAACAACATAGAATCATAGGCTCATAGAATCGTAGAGTTGGAAGAGACCACAAGGGTCATCCAGTCCAACCCCATTCTGCCATGCAGGAACTCTCCCTCAAAGCATCCCCGACAACAAGAACAATCCTTCTTCCCCACTACTAATGGAAGCCTTGTAAAGCATATATGTGCTACAGAGGGGGAAAAAAGGCATTAAAGATGTTAATGGTCGTTCTTGAATTCCAGGCGTAACTATGGCTGGAGGAGCGCTCTGATGAGATGTGAGCGAAATGGGGGGGAAAGGGTATGCGCAGCATGTACAAAGCGTTTTCTTTCCTTCCAAGGGAGACTTCACTCCCGCAATTGATGAGAACCACAAGGCCCAGGCCCTCTGCCGCAAGTGAACCATTCCCTCCCTCCCTCTGTTGGCATCTTCCCTCATAATCATTCATTCTCTCTATAAACAGATTTCCTCGTAATGGTTTTCATTTTCTTTGAAGTGTCCCATTCATTCTGTTTCTCTCTCCATTCATGTGTTCAGAATTCCTTGAAAGGAAGTCAGGGAAAGGAAGGGGGGAAGGAGAAAAACATCTAAAGAGCTTGAAGGATGGTATTGGGGGAAGGGACCTCTCTTGAAATTCTCGATTAATCAGGGCTTTTATTTCCCCCTTTGCAACTGAGCAACTGTGAATGATTATTAACATCTCTGCACAGAGCAAAAGCCTCTGAAGCACATACTTAACTCCATCCCGGCTTAGCAAGAGCAAACCGCAACTCCACTGTTGTCAGCAGTTGCCGTCCCAAACACTTTTACTCCAGAGGAGCGTTGCAACAAGGCAGCCGGGTTTGCTGCTGGAGGAAAGGAGGTTAGCAACTGCAGCCGGCAAGGCCTGGGGTGCATTCCCTTGCAGACAGATAAGGGAATTGCTAACAATATTAATAATAGTGAGCGTTGCTACGCTTGGTTTCAGGTGTTTGTCGCAAGCGTTTTCGACCATCAACGATTTGGGTTCTATGCAAGCATCTCGGAATCGGTGCAGTTACCATCAGATAATGTGGCCTGTTCCAAGTGGTGTTCCAAGGAGTGTCACAATGACTTTTTGTCATTGTGCGGTTTTGAAATCTTATGGGGGTTTCATTCAGATGTGAAGTCGAAGGCTTTCATGGCCGGCATCCGTCGTTGTTTGTGGGTTTTTTGGGCCATGCGGCCATGTTCTAGAAGAGTTTAGTCCTGATGTTTTGCCTGCATCTGTGGCTGGCATTCTCTGAATGCCACGTTGACCTGTTTGTTGCCAGTAGTGAAATCAAAGATTACTGCCACTGCATTTCAGATTCTGCGTCTGAAGGAGAAGAGACAGAACGCCATCCGCCTCTTTGTTCTTTGCTTCAGGTAGAAAACTGCCTCGCTTAAGGGCTTCCAAAATCCCCAGAGCCACCCGCCGTCATGAGGACTACAACCTGTGTTTCCTTCGCACAATCTGGGCCTTGTTAATGGTTCTGCCTTTTTGGTTTTGCTGCCAAATTTTACCTGTTATCCTATTACCTTTAGATTCCTATCAGCCTTTGAACACTGGGCACATGGAAATCATTACTGGGGCCTTATTATTGCTGCCCCTTGTGACAATAAAGCTGGCTGGGGTAGCCTATATATCCCAAGCCAAACCTCAAGTTCCCTCTGCGGGTTGTGCGGGGGTCTCTGCATTGCTGGTAGTGTGGCACAGAGTAGTAAAGGGACATGTGGAACAGGGCTGGGGGATTCATCTGGAGCAAAAGCAAGCAAGGGCCAGAAACAGCAATGCAAGGAGGAGCAAACTAGTCTCGCAGTACAACCCCAAATGTGTTTTACATTCTGCTGGCAAAGCCGCAGCCTCCCCCGGCGTGTAGTAAATCGGCCATTTACAAAAAAATAACAATACTCGCCTCTCCCTATGTACATTGTTAGACTAGTGAAGACCGAAAACACGGAGTACAGATAGCATTGCTCTCCCTAAACCTAGCTCCTGCTGTCTCTATAGACATATTCACTTGCCATATTTACTTAAGGGGTAGGCCATAGGTAGCTTACTTCTGAGCCAGGGTGACCATACATCCTCCTTTTTCAGGACATGTCCTACACCTCAGCCTTCTGCTCAGGAGGCATTTCCAAATGCCTTCCATTTTGAGCTTGACTGAGAAGCATGATTTTACATCAACAGTCGTGTTTTTAGCTTTTCTTTGGCAAATGTCTTAGATTTTTCTTGAATATCCTACATTTTGCGGTGCCTCGTCATCTTTTGTGGTTAAGACATCTGATCACCCTGTTCCGAGCTGACCAGGGGCAGTTCTCAGTATATAGTCTATACTGACTGAGGCTGCTGCAAGATGGAGTCCAGCAACATTTGGAGGAACTGTGATTCTCATCCCTCCTATCCAAGAGTACCTTGAGACTTCTGCCTCTTGGAAAAGTAGAGGTCCCTGTTTCTCAGAAACTTCAGTTGAAGGCCCCAGAGTAATAAGACAAGCTGAGATCCTACGGCACAGTCTGTGTTTTGTAACTATACAAATCTGTAGCTACGTTGCAGAAATGCAACCCAACCCAGTTAGTGGAGTTGTGAAGACGTTCATCCAGGCAGTGGCAAGAGCACTCCAATGCGTATCAGGGAACTTCTGATGCACATTGGACACTCCTGTTGTGATCCGACACTTCCTAGTCAATGTCTGGATGTGCATTGGGGCGCACCCATATGTCCAGATGTCGTAACACTACAGATGCCCCTATATGGAGAAGCATGTGATGAAATTACACATACACCCAAACCAACCTTGTGGGGTTGCCACATGTAAGAAACTACTTGAAGATGCACCAAGAAGGTTCTCTCTCTTGTTCCCAACATGCCTGAGATGGTGGTGGGGCAGAGAGAAGGGCTTTCCCTGATGATCTCAGTGCTCTAGTGAGATCGTGGTTTTTGTCGTTGCTGCAACTACAACAAGTAGCTAGTATAGTCTTAATAAAATACTGAATTTGGAGGATGTTCACCCTAGGAAGTCCAACTGCTTCCTAATATTTACCTTCATGCAGGGGGTGGGAGATTGGGACGTGGATGGGAAAGGACTCCTTTTATAAACCTGGAGTCAATTCCAGAGAAGGATTCGGAAGGGGAGGAGAAGGAATGGATCCCGTTTGACGCGGCTGCATCCTTTAGGAAGCCTTTCCAAGCCCCTCTCTTCTGCCCCGTGAAGCTTTGAAACAAGAAAGTTGGTGTTTCAGTGCCCACGACGGAGATTTAATATATTGAACTATTTCGTCTATTTAAAAATATAGGGAAGCGTATGGCTTGGAAGCCATAAAACCAGTTCTACAAACACTGCATAGGGTTATAAGGTCCAGACACATATTCTTTTTGTTTTATTATGATTTTTTCCCTTAATTTTTTTTAAAAAGGCAGCTTCCAGTTCTGCCTGAGTTAACAGGCTCTCACTGGAAAATACTGGCTCCTATAAAACGCTGGTCATTGGCCCTTTCTTAATCTTTATTTTACATATATATATATATGTATGCCAGACGTTATTAACTCCCTTTTAGAGGCCTGCAAAATCCAGAAACGTCTGGTTGTTTTGACTGGAGGACCCAAATTTATTCCTTGTCATCCTAAGCCTTCCCATTTCTGTGTGTGGAAAGGTCACTCTGGTCCCCAAATACATAACAAACACACGTGTTTTTGGGAGGCAACCAGTCCTTCAAGTGCTCAACTCATGATTGATAGGTCTGAGAGTTGTAGCTGTCCCACCAACTTGAGTCCCATATCTGAAGGAAATGGGGGAGATGATGATGATGATGATGATGTCCATGTCACTTATCTGCCCAAAAGCTAAACTGATTCTTTGGGCTTGGAGGGTCTTCCAAGGTCATTAAAATGCTTCCAGCAGCCTGCTCAAGCCAAATGGGAGCATGTGTCTATCCATCAACCTGCCTGTCCGACTTATCTGAACCAAATCTCAGAAGGTTTTACAAAGTGCAGACTTCCTCTTTAAAGCTTTGAGCTGGGAAGGTCAATGTCTGTTTCCATCCCTGTCCTGCCCCCAACTCAACGGTCATGCCAAAAGGTTGAAGTCTTTAGTGGTTTGAGTGTTGGACAAGGATTCCAGAAGACCAAGGTTTGAATCACCATTCACCTGTAGAAACCTCACTGGGAGACTCTGGGCAAATCACATTTTCTGAGCCTCGGAGAAGGCAATGGCTGAAGAAACCCCACCAAAAACAACAACAACTAGGATAGGGTTGCCATAACTTGGAATTGATTTGAAGGCACCTTGCGTGAGTCACAAACTCTCGGTCCTAGAAAACCCAGCACTGAATTCGCCTTTGGGTTGCCATAAGTTGGAGACACACGACAACAACAACGACTTTCTCCACGTCATTTCTCAGTAAACCTGGCAGGAGAGGCAACAGAGTGATCTTCTTGGCTGTTGTTCTTCCCTTTAAGCAGGCCTTCCTTTGTGCAAGCAATCCTTATAAAAGTAATGCCCGCAAAAATTTCATCCAGGTTTGAAGAATGTAAGAAGATGCCTTGCTGGTCCAATCTAATCTAGCATTCTCTTCAAACAGCGGCCAATCAGTTGCCTCTGGGAAGCTCACAAGCAGCACATGAGTCGAAATGTACCCTCTCACTTGTGCACTCCAGCAACTGATACATAGAAGCATATTGCCTGTTACTTGAAAGACTGTGTATCCATCACAACTACTGATACTCTCATTTCCCACGAATTTATCCTGTCTCTTTCTAAAGCCATCCAGATTTGAGGGTTTTTTTAAATCCACAATTTATGTACATGATCTGTACTTCTTTTATCCACCCTGAATCTCCCTGAATTCAGCTTCAAAGCTGTGCCATTTTTCAACCTCTGAATTGAATCTCTGCCTGGGTTCAGTCTTTGCCAATGTGCCAGCATGGCCACCAGAGGGGGACCAAACATGCAGAGCTTGTCTTACTCTTGAAAGACCCTGATCCCAGTTAACTTTCTAAGGTTGCGGTGTCCATGAGTGAGTTCTCATTGAAAGATCGCCTCACTCCCCTATCTGAATTTGGAGTTGCCAAGTAGTCTGCTAGCTACTAATGGTGCAGACTTGATGGACTACCAGACTTGTTGAACCCTCCATTTGATGAATTAGGGCTCCTCGTGAGAAAGATAGTCATCAATAGGACATCCCTCAAGAGTAGGCCACTGGTCCAGCTAGGCTCAGCATGCAAAGCCTCCAGTTCCAGGCCCAAAGTGGGAGAATAGCTGTGGGAATCCTTGTTCTTGCTTTTTGTTGTGTGCCTTCAAGTTGTTTCCAATGTATGTGAACTACAAGGGAGTGCTTTGGAACGTCTCACTACACCACTGCCTTTGAAAATGTATGAGGCGGCAACAAAAGGCACAACGTGGACCTTGCGATGTTCTTTACAATAGTTCTGTAATGTAGTTTCCAACTGGGGGGAAGGGATTAATTACAAGTAACTCATTGAGCATAATTACTTGCTTCCAAGTACATGTGTGTGTGTGCGCACACACACTTGCATGGTTGCTCTAGACATACCGATGGCTATCCAACCGTTGGCTTTAGTAAATAGTCAGAAAGATGTTGGGCGAGATAACCCGAACAACCTGTCTCCTTCTGTTTTAATCCGATTTGTCGAAATCAGCTCTTTGATGGAGACCTAACTAGACAAATCCATGTGATCTGTGTACTAAACGTTTGGACTGTTGATTTTTGAGGGTTACTCAGGTCAGGTTAGTTCAAAGCACCACCTGCTTTCATCCTAGATCTGTATGCCATTGCTTTTAAAAAAGCCCTCGCAGATGGGAGGCGATTGGGTTCCATTCAAATCCCCCTCCCCATCCTTTAAGTATTAGTTGGTGAAATTCCAGACTCTCGGTGTGCTTCTGCTCATCTCATGCCAACAGTGCAGAAGAAATCCTGTGTTGTGATTATTCTTGGATTAGAAGGGAGGGTCAGACAACAACTCATTTGTTGGGAAGAGGGACCATTCACTAGTTTGATGCTGGAGCGTTCCTTTGAAGTCTTTTGGTTGAAGTATTGCAACTCTGAAGTCAGCAGCAGATATTCCTGGGAGATGGGAAAGGTTCGCCGTTGAGTTTTGAATGTTGCATTTTGAGGTCTGGTGATGTATAACCCACTGTGTCAGTGGGTCTACTCTAGTTGAGGCTAGCAATAGGATTCAGACGTCAAAGGCCACCATGGCTAAATCAGAGAGTTGATGTCCAACACTCTCCTGACTCTCCGGTGCAAATGACAGATATATTTTCCTTATAGGACCTTGTCATAGATAAAGGTAGTGAAGGAGGGGGAGCAAAACAATAGGAAACTCCTTAAATCCTGTCCACTTGTGACAGCTAATCCAAGCTCCCTGACAGCTGCTTGTGATGGACAATCATAGGCATCATTCTCCAGTCGGCTGGATGTGTGGCTGAAATTGGCTCTCAGCAGTACCGCTGCTTCCATGTGCTCAGTGCGAAGAATGTGAGCATCTTTCACTTTGCGGTGACCTTGTGGAGCAGTTGTAGGCCGGGCCTTCACCACCAAAGCTGTCTTCTTTGACAGTCCTTGTCTACTCCTGCCCTGGGGGCGCCGCGAGAAGCAACGGTTTGACAGGGTCGCCGGTGCGGACAGGACCAGTCAGACTCAGGGTGAAGTGCTAGCAGAAACCAAAGTTAAAGCATCTCTGTTGTGGGAACCCTAGTTCCAAAATACTAATTTGTTTTCATCCTGGAGTTCTTGCAGACTCTGGTCTGCAAGACCACAACTTGGTAATTTTATAATGCGTATCCTTGCTGTGGTTAACTAAATTTAAGACTCAATCCCTCATGGTCTGGGATCCGGCGCATCATTTTATCTCCAGCCATAGACCAACATTTCCAAGATCAGACAGGACCTGGTGCCTTAACAATATTTGGAGAGAGCAAGAAGTCAGCCGTGAAGCCTTCTGCGTGGAAAGCATGCGTTTGCCACTGAATTATGGCCTTTCGCCTGCGTTTAATCGCATTATCGAACATATTCCTGCCCTAGCATTCAGATCTAGAGGTTGTTGGTATTTTTTCCAGTTCTAAGGCCCAATGAAGCAGGGAAAGGGAAGGCTAGCCCTTTACAGAAACTGGGAGGAAAGTTTCTTTTGCAATTTTTTGTTCTTGGATTGCAACTCCCAGAATTTGGCTGCACTGCTGCGGGTTTCTGGGAGTTATGATCCAACCAAAAAAAAAAAAAAAAACCCAGAAGGAAATTTTTCGAGCTCTGAGCTCCTAATATTTATAGCCGACTTGGCAAATTGAGAGGTTTCGTATTGCTTGCCAATGGCCGGGGTTGATAAATGTCACTCTTCCCCCACGAATCCCCCCTTTCTCTTGCGATCCCACACTTTCGGCACTAAAACATGAGGCTAGATTGCAGCCAAGGGCTCTAAGGTTTGGAGTTGGACTTCTCAACTTTGGTTCCATCCAGCCGCCAGTTACTGTAATTTGCCAAGTGGATTGTAATGGCGATAATTGTGTATATATATATTCTCGAGAAGACTTTGTAGGAGTGGCCGCCAGAAGGTCCCCCATGAATTCTCGCCAAAGACATGACAGTGCCCTGTGTTTGTGGCATTTGGGCCTGGTTTCTCCTCTGCCTGAACATTTTCATTTGGGGCTACTCCAGTTGGGATGCTGGTCCTTTTGGAACGGGCCATTTGGAGTTGTTTAATCCCCCAAACCTTGCAAGGCTCTGGTTAACAAGGCATCCATCTAGGATGCCCAGCCAGCTCCTCTGGTAAGCCGGCTCTATTAGCTCTATTTGTCCATAATAGCAACCAAATGTCTTCAAATACTTCAGCCTTGGTTTATTTTTATTTTTTTACAGTGCTTCCAATAAGCCTTTTACATGTTAACTTTTGGCCTCTCCGAGTAACCCCTTATTTAAAACCGGCTTAATTGACTTTACCAGACTTTGGCTATTTTTCATTCCTTCCTAGAGGGCTCATTACTAGAGATGGATGTTTATAAACTGAATCACTTGTTCGCCTGCTGCTTTGCTTGCTGCTCTCGCTCTCTAACACACACATGCGCATACACATACACATACGCATACCCACATCGCCGCCTAGCTGTATGGAAGCCAGTCGGATAAGGTACTTATTATTTTCCAGAGTGGTACATTTTTTTTCCTCGGGCAAAATTGTATGCTCTTAACTGAGTCAGACATCCTATGCGCATAGCAACATGTGAACATGTCCCACTACATCTTTCTGGGTCCCATCTAGACATGTGCATATGGGATTGCAGTATCCACTTGTACACAAAGTTCCATCCCCGGACCATTTGCACACGAGGAAATCCCAATAACATCAGTGTGACTTAATATGTTATTTTATTGCACGCCGACAGTTTTGTCTGTTTGCCTCGACTTCAAGAAAAGCAGCCCAAATTGCTCCGGTTGTGGTCAATTTTTATTTATATCTCCCGCTTCTCCCTTCAGATCGATGTGTCTTTATCGTAATGAATAATAATCAATCATTCCTTTATATGTTCCCGCCTCTCCCAGGAGGATCGAAGTGGGATTACAGCTGATAAAATGCACACAAACACCTCAATCAAATGCAATAACAATAAATCTTCGATTAAAAACAAACCCTATCATAAATAACAACAATAAATTATTTAAAGAGGCCGATGGCAAATGCTTGCTTAAAAGAAGCCTCTTCTTCTTTGTGGGACAGAAGGGGAGAGACGCCTTTTCTGATACAGCGACAATGTCCGTTTTGCAAAAGCAATAGGAATAATACCACTTTTCTTTACCAAGGCTTTATGTCTTTTATTTGGATGCAAGCGACTATTTAGACAGCTGGAACGGCTATATTGAATTGATCAAAATAGGTTTGATTTGGTGATAGAACTGCAAAATTCAGGGAAGCTAGTGGGATCACTGCTTATGTAAAATACACTCAGCTGAGTTTTCTTCAACCAACTCCTTGAAATTTGCTTCTCTGAATTATAATGGCAAGTAGTCCCTGAATGTTTTCCATCCAATATTTTAATCCCTCGCCAACGTCTGATGCCCAAAGCTGCTACATTGACATTTAATATCGGTTGGCCAGCCACACACAAGGCAATCTTTTGCTGCATATGATAACTGGCACGCATTCGCACGTTGTGTATTGTTATTAAAACTCCAAGTCGTTGGAGTTTTAATCAGAATAACTTTTCCCCCAAGCCTAAATGTTAAATTTGGGCACCAATTGTGACATGGAAATCTAGCATTCGAAATCGTGCCAAAGATTGATTTCCCACTTTGCAAAAATTGTGATTTTGGACAGTGATGTTTTGCAAATGAAATTGTGTTTCGCTTGCGGTGGCTTTCAGAATTCAGTTTGGTCCCCATTTTCAACAAAATCCACACAATTTTCCTATTCTGCTCTGAAGATTGGAACGCAGTTAGTTTTTAGATACTGTTGTGCACTTTGCTGGATTTAGTGGTGCAGTTAGTATCTCAAAAATGTGTCCAAAAGGTTTCCTTTTAGGGGGGAAAAAGGTGAAATTTGTGCACTGAGTGAACTGTGTGCAAAAATGCATATTTCAGGGTTGGAAAGGAGATTACCTTCAGTTTAAATTTAGTTTTTGCGCCTTTCTTTAAAAAGAAAAGCAGACCGGTTTGGAAATGAGGCAAAGCAGGCTTGAAAGAATGCATGGGAAAATGGACCCAGATTGAAAATAGATTGATTCGTCCTCTGATTCAAGAAGAAAGAGGATTTCATTTTTAGTTGGGTTTCCACAGCCACAGATTCTGCATTCATGGATTCCACCATCCTCTGCCTGAAAATATTCCACATAGACGCACACAATAGCAATCCAGAAAGCAAACTTTGATTTTGCCATTTTTAATATAAGGGACACCATTTTATGATGCCATTGTACATAATGGGACTTGAGTATCTACATATTCTTGTATCCACAGGGGAACCAAACCTCTGCAAATTCCAAGGCCCCACTATACATATGTATTAGTCGCACGAAAAACAATACTTCTAGAGGGGAATAATGTGTATTTCATAGTTACATTTACATCCTATCTTTCAATGAGCTCTAGGCATAGTGCACTGGTCTCTCCCCTTCCGCTGCTTTATCTTCACAACAGTCCTGTGAGGTTGGACCAGGATGAGAGAGCGACTAGTCCAAAGTCACCCAGTATGTTTCATGACTCCATGGAGTTTAGGCTTTATATATCCCAAATCCCACTCGGCACATGTACCTCTGCACCACACCGGTTTTAGATGACGTACCCAAATGTCACAGCAAACCTGCTTCTGTTTCACGCATGAAAGAATGCTTCTTCTCAAGTTGCACTAGCCACCTCCAGTTTTGCATAAGTATGTTGCGGGTGTTTTATTAAAAAGAGTATCTACTAACCAATTCAACTGGAGGACGCTTTAGCCAGTTCAATGTCCGAGTCCTATTCTCAGTCCCCACTAAAGGAAACCCACTGATTCAATGGGTTTTTACCTATTGTTTTGACATGGATCGACCCTATTAACCTGCAGATTGCGGCCAATATGTTTGAAAATTAAATGCAATTCAATCCTATACTTGCAATTCCCATAAGGTTCAATGGGGCAGACTCACAGGTTGAGTCGAGATAGGAGCAGATTCCATACATTGCAGCCTTAATCTATTTTTAATTAATTAATTAAGACTTTTCTGATTACAAAGTTGTATTTGGAAGAGGAAACCTAGCTATGCGCAGACGCTTAGCCTTCCCCCCCCCCCCACTGCATTTAAGTATTGGGGCATTATTACTATTATTATTACTATTATTATTACTATTTGCTTTGGGAACGCCATGCTTGTAGCTGCCAGATGTGGCTCTAACACAGGCCAGGTGGGGAGCCTCTAATTAGAACGGAAGGGTTATTTACTTGCTCCTGCCATGCTTTCCATCTTTAAAGGTCTCCAGCAATGAGTTTCCCATAACATTCTCCAGGACACCCTTCCACCGCTTGCGAAAAACTCCCGAGGATTCCAAGCTTTCTAAATCATTTCCCATCCTTTGAGTTCCTCCTCCTACTTTGCCCCCAATAAGTTGTTTTATGATTTTATTTTATTGTATTGTATTGGAGCGAGGAATAATAACAGATGGTCAGATGGATCGCAGAAGGCTCTCCTCTCGGTCCAGAAAATGATGGCGAGGAGCCAGAGGTGAAGCAGAGATGGTAACTCGAGGCAATAAACTAACACACGTCCGTCAATCGTCGTTTTGAACTAGACAGCAGATAGAATCCAACCAAATATGGTCCAGAAATGGCACATTAGCACAGAGCAGGGAATGCTGGGCCTTCCAGATGTTTTAAACTTTACATTCCAGGAGTCCAAACCTGCATGGGCCCTGGGAAGGGATGATGGTTTTTGCAGTTCATTGTATAAGTAGATGGTGATGGAATCCAAGAGGTACCTAAGAGGCCATCTAACCCAATCTCCTGCTCAGTATAGGATTTTGGAATGCAGGACTCAGTTACAGGATCCTTGATCCAGCCTCTGCTTCAGTCAGATGTGAGGAACATCTGAGTGTCCACATGTTGCCAGACTGAAACTCCCATCATCCCTAGCTGGCATGGTCAGTGGTGATGGAGCATTGAAGATGTAGTCCAACAACATCCGGAGAGCAACAACTTCCCCAGTGAAGGAGAGTCAGCTCCCCACCGAAAAGTAATTTGTTCCATCATCGAATAGCTCCAGTTTTTAGGAAGCATATTTCCATGTTTAGCCAAGGGCAGCTTCCCGTTGGTCCTAATCTTTGCCCCTGGAGTAACAGAGAACAGGTCTGCTGGACCATCTGCATGACAGCCCTTCCGATATCTGAAGACCTTTATCTTGTATCCCCTTAATCTTCACTTCTCCAGGCTAAACATAGCTCTTCCCACTGTTCCTCGCAGAACTTGGCTTTCAGACATTTCACCATCCCCGTTGCCCTTCGCTGGATACATTCCAGTTTATCAAGGGCCATCTTAAAAGTGAAGTGCCCAGAACTGGACAAGGAAAGTCTGGTTCCATGGCCATACAAAATGTTCAGGGTGCTTCCTGCCCTTAGCAGCAAACGTTGCTCTGGTGTGTTATGTGTAGCTCACAGGACCTTTGTGTTGGCGGCATGTGAGGAATGCACTCTGAACATCATTGGAGGCAATGCTGCTGCATAAGCCAGTGCTGCTTTGGTAGGTCATAGCCATGGCACAGGAACGTGGGAGATGGACCAAGTGGATGACAATTCAGTTTTCCATCAATCCCCAGATTCACCACCACGGATCGTGTTGTGGACCCACAAAAGAAGCGATAATCCAAAAAGTAACACTTTACTATGGTGATAGTTGCAAGGGTTCAAATATAACTTTTTCAAGCTCTGGAGAGAACCAGCCAATTTCTCGGAAGCGCAGCCATTTTGCAAACTAGAGTTACATCAACCATTGTATACCATGAACACAGTCAGAGTCCCGCATCAGAGACCTCAGCGTTCTATAAGACCTGGGAGATGGCAAGTCCTGCTCAGGTGGTGCTGGACTGTCACACAACTATGAAAACATGACAAATGTGCAATTCGTACCTGATCTCAAACAATTTATGAAACACTGGCCTATAGAACAGTAAAGAGGGAATTGTAAATGAAATCCTCCATGCTGGTTTCACCCATAGCTAATCTACCTAGTTTTGTTCACCTGTAACCAGCTGTTCTAGGCCCAACCTATATGTCTTCTGCAAGAACAAGGACTGGGGGTTACAGCTCTCTTGAAATACCTGAAGGGTGCTCACAAGGACTGCAGAAGTACTGCACTTTGAGATATAACTGACATGGCTCCATGCGAAGGAATGCTGGGATTTGTAGTTTTGTGAACAATTTGGGCTTCTCTGTCAGGGAGCTCTTTTCCACCACATCCTCCCAGTCCAAACTTTTTCCAGACTGGGCCAAAGAAAACCGCCTTGGAAAAGAAGGGACGCCTGAGGCCTGCTTTCCTGAGCTGTATCCCTCAAGGTGGCAGTTAGGTGACATTTGTTAATTGATGAGGGGAGTAAGGGAAAGAGAGCGAGAGGAGAAGAGAAGAGAAGAGAAGAGAAGAGAAAGGGAAGGAAGGAAGGAAGGAAGGAAGGAAGGAAGGAAGGAAGGAAGGGTAAGTGACAGGGGGAGCAGGAAGAGCAAGGAAGGAAGAAAAGCAAGAAAGAGGAAAAGAGGGAGTGAGAGGGAAAGAGAATGGAGGAAGGTGAATGAGGAGGGGGTGGGAAAGAAGGAAGGACAAGGAAAGAGGAAAAGGAAAAAGGGAAGGAGAGAGAAAAAGAGAAAGGAAGGAGAAGGAAGGAAGGATCTAGGCAAAGAAGGAAGGGAGGGGGGAAGGAAGAGCAGAGAAAAAGGAAAAGAGGAAAAGGAAGGAAGGAAGGAAGGAAGGAAGGAAGGGGAAGCGAGACTGGGAGGGAAAGGATGAAGGAGAAAAGAAGGGAAGGGAAAAGGAGATGAAGGGAAGGAAGGAAGGAAGGAAGGAAGGAAGGAAGGAAGGAAGGAAGGAAGACACAAAGAGGAGGAAAGAAGACAAAGAAGGAAGGAAGGCAGGCAGGCAGGCAGGCAGAGCTGCTAAGGGGGCATCAAAGCTGGCTTTCCCTCCCTGCCTTGGCCCTTCTGGCAGCCCCCATCCAGCCCTGGAGAGGCACCCTCCTCCGGCGTCCAGCCCTGGCCAAACCCGCAGAAGGTGGGACTTGAGGCTGGGCGGCCGGGGACGGCGAGCTGGAAGGCTGGCCGGCCGGCCGAGAGAGAGAGCTGGAGCCAGGGCCGGGAGCGGCTGGAGGGCGCCCGAGGCCGGGCTCTAGGGCTGGCTGGAGCCCAGGAGGTAAGGCCTCCTTCTTGGCCCTTTGGGGGAATGGGGCAGAGAGGAGGTTGGAGAGACAGGGGCTCCCCAAGGCTGAGGTGGCAGCCACACTGGAGAAGGAATCCGGTCGGAGAGCCCTGGTTGAGCCATAGCCAACTGCCATGCCCAGAATCCCCTAGCCTTGAGCCATGGCTCAAGCAGGGGTCCCCAACCGGATTATTTCGGCAGTGTAGAGTCTCTAGATGCAATCCCAGGTTTGCATGGGCCTGGGGACCACCACCGTCAAGCTTGGGGCTGAGGAGATCTGTCCAGGTAGGGTCTGGTCGGAAGGTCCTCCATCCATGGTCTTCCTCCTTGTGGGTCGCGCAGGTCTCGAAGGTGCTTTGGCTTCCAGGACCTTAGGTCCATTCAGTTCTTCTATGGCTTAGAGAAGATCCCCTTCGCTGGTCTCACTAGAGACCCGCCTCTGGTTCTTGTGGGGCCTGGTGTCTTTTCCAACCCTGGCTACAGAAAGCCGATCCTCCAGATGATGATGATGATGATGATGATGATGATGATGATGATGATGATGATGA
>NC_056531.1:2081075-2097971 GCF_019175285.1 Sceloporus undulatus | reverse complement strand
GAAGTGGTTGAGAAGTCCAGCCGGACTTCTGGAGACTCCTGAGGTTCTTCTGGACAAGGTTTCTCCAGAGGGTTTCAGAGGGCAAGTGTTTCTACGGAGGAGGCCTTCCTCTCTGAGGCTGAGAGAGTGGGTCCTGCTCAAGGTCACCCCCGGGGGTGGGGGGAGGTTTCCAGGACTTGAGTGCGAATCCCAACCTGAAGTCCTGGTGCCACCCTCAAACCAGGACCCTTCGCTTGGCTTTCACAGAAGTCCTTTGGTAGAATGGCTCGCGACTCGGTCCATCGGGAAACCTCCTTGGGTTGTTCTGGTTTTGGAAGCTAAGCAGGGCCAGCCCTGGTTAATATTTGGATGGGAGACCCCACCTCACTCCCAACGAATCCTGGAGGCGCTATTATTATTAGCCAAGAATCTCATTCTCCTTTCATTTATTACGGCAAAGAGCCAATAATCTGTTTGATCTGAAAAACCCGGTGCGTTTCCTATCGAAAACAGCAAGGACACAATTGTATCTGAAAAGGCGATGCGTTTTTTATTCTATCGTATTCATAAAATTAAACACGTGTTTAGAAGACCCGGGTTATTATGTTAGTGAGGTTGTTGCTGTCTGAAACACAGATCACGGTTTCATCCTAACAGAAATACAGACATATTTACTAACTGACATATAGACATACTTACAGACATACCTTCAAGTCGGCTCCCGGTGCCTCTACACGATCGAAATCATGCAGTTTGAGTACGCTTTAGCTCCATTCTACTCATTCCTTGGATTTGTAGGTTTCGTGGGACACCAGCCTTCTTTGGCCGGGGAAGGCGAAAGCCCTTGTGAAACTACAAATCCCAGGATCCCATAGGAGGGAGCTACTACAACGCTTAAAGCCGTGTCAAACTGCATTATTCCTACGGTGTGGAGGCACCCTCCGACTTAGGAGGGATCTTCTCCTAAGGTGGCTTTGGCCTTGGGTTTCTTCCGAGGAGGTTGCACCCCTGCTTTCCTCTGAGGCTGAGAGAGTGTGACTTGAACAAGGCCTGCCAGGGGTTTTGCTGGTGCTCCTGCAAACTTGTAGTTGAGACATTCGGGTTTTTGTGGTCGGCGGTCTTTCCTGCTCGGTCTTGCCGTAACTCGTGCGTAACAAACCACTGTCAGAAATCGTGGTAGCCATTCCGAGATTGTACTAGTCCTTGGGGATAGCAAGCAAGGCCTCGGAGTATCTCTAGAGCTGCCTCTTGTAAAAGACCCAGGAGCCGTTATTAACCGCCTCCTTCGTCTGGAAATGTGATGCGTGGTTTGTCTGGAGAACGGTGGCATGTGTTTCGTGGCAAGAGAGTTAAAAAATAGCCACGCTGGTTCTTCTGAAAAGGTGGCATCTGAAAACGAAACATGGCCACCATCGCGATAATGATATAATAATATAGGTTTTATATAATTTAATACAAAGCAAGAGCATGAAGAATAGTGAAGCCGGTTCTTCTGAAAACATAACATGGTCATCATCGTGATAAAAATATAATTCAGGCATTATTGTAATATAAGTTGTATACAATCTGACATAAGGCATGAATATTAAGAATAGTGAAGGTGGGTCATCTGAAAAGATGACACCTGAAAACAAAACCTTATCATTGTCGTGATAATACTATAATAATGCAGACAAGATTATAATATAGGCTTCATATAATTTAGTACAAGGCAAGAGCATTAAGAATACTGGTTCATCTGAAGACATAACATGATTATTGCAATAATATAAGAATGCAGACATTATTATACAGTAATATAAGCTTTATACAATCTAATATAAGGCAAGTGCATACGAATAGTGAAGCTGGTTCCTCTGAAAATAATAACATGGTCATCATCGTAATAATAATATAATAATTCATTATTGTAATATAAGCTCTATACAATGTAATAAAAGGCAAGAGCATTAAGAATAGTGAAGCTGGTTCATCTGAAAAGAAGATGACATCTGAAAACAAAAGCTTATCACCATCCTGATATTAATTTAATAATGCAGGCATGATTATAATATAGGCTTTATATAATTTAATATAAGACAAGAGCATTAAGAATAGTGACGTTGGTTCATCTGAAAACAGAGCCATATCATCATTGCGATCATAATATCATAATGCAGGAGTTATTAATAAGAACCTGGCTTACCTGAAAACATGGTTGCGTGGGTTTTATCAATCATATATAGTATATATAGTATGTATGTGTGTGTGTGTGTGTGTGTGTGTGTATATATATATATATATATATATATCTGACTTAAATCATATATATATCATATATAGTAGCCTGACTTGGCTGGAAATTTAATAGGTCTATAATAGCAATACTTAAAATATCCAGATTCCTCGGACAGTGCCAGGTTTGGTGACTGTTATGGCGATTATTATGTCCGAAGCATCCCAAAAGTACCAGATGAGGAAGCTAAGCAGGGTCAGTCCTGGTCCGGACTTGGATGGAAAGCCGCCAAGGTGTTGTAGGCGAAGGAGAAAAGGACGGGCAAAACCAGCGACTTGAAGGCACATAGAGACACACATTGATATTATTATTATTATTATTATTATTAGCCAAGAATGTCTGAAACCTTAGTGCAATGTGATGTATTTTTAATTCACGAAATGAAGCACACATTTATTGTATTATTGTGGTTATTGAAGCAGATGTGGCAGTTTCAGAACAGCCGGGTTACTATTAGTAGCCGTCAGATTAATAATAATAATAATAATAATAACAACAACAACAACAACAACAATAGGAACAGGTTTGTCTGAGAAATGTCTTCTCTGGAACCGAAGTAACAACAGTTTGAGTCCTCTGAAAATGTGATGCGATTGCAAGCTTCTATGCATAGATACCAATATCTATACAGATCTATCAGGGATCGATACAGCTATCAAGTTCGATATCGGTGCTGGAATGGCAACTTTCTGAAGGAACCTGGATCTATCCTCATGTCCTCCTTGGTCGGATGATGCAAACACTGTCCATGGTGCTTTGAAAAGTTCAGTAAGGACAGAGAGGGTCTATCTATCTATCTATCTATCTATCTATCTATCTATCTATCTATCTATCTATCTATCTATCTATCTATCTATCTATCTATCTATCTATCTATCTATCTATCTATCTATCTATCCTAATCTATCCTAATCTAATCTAATCTAATCTAATCTATGCATGCCCCGAAGGGACTACAACATACAAATTGAAATGAAATGCAGCATCAACATCGACTCCCAGGTTGGCATCAAATTCGTTTTTAACATCAACAGCCTGAAGAAAGGGGGAGAGGAAGAAATGCTGGGCAAAATCCCAAAGCAATGTGTTATAATAATAACAACAACAACAACAACAACAACAACAATAATAATGGTAATAGAAGAAAGTTTTCTTGTTGTTGTTGTGTGCCTTCAAGTCCTTTCCAACTTGTAAACCTATTTTCTTGGCCAGATTTAGTCCGAGATTTGCAACCTCTGAGAGAGTGGGAACTTGTCCAAGATCTCTTCATGGGTTTCTCCAGCTGAGGGTGGATTCGAACCCAAGCCTTCCAGAGCAAACCAGCATGCAAACCATGCACCATGTTGGCTCCAGCTTCAGAAAGTGTCAGGTCGTTTTTTTCCCTTGAGTTTACTCTGATGGTGATGATGACGACGACTATGATGATGATATTAATAATAATAATAATAATAATAATAATAATAATAATAATAATAATAATAATAATAATTATTATTATTATTATTATTATTATTATTATTATTATTATTATTTTATATGGGTCTGCTCTGATGGGGATAAGCCAGTAGTATGCCAAAGGCTACTGCATTTATTACTCCTTTGCCTGTAGAACCATTTATATAAATGCTTTGCATCAGAGGATCTCAAGGTGGTGCAATGAGCGAAAGCAATTTGGAGCAATTTGAACAAGGGAGGGATCCTTTAAACACTCTAGAACCCTAGGGAACAATTTAACAATTAAATCTGGAAGCAAGTCAACAGTCAAGGTAAAGTGGAAGAATTGAAAACTATGCAAAGAGTTGGGCCAAATTATTAGACCTCCCCCCCTAAAGGTGATGCTTTTCTTTTTCAACGTTGGTTCCAATTGGGTTTCCAAGGATGGCTATTTTACAGTTGAGATGCCACAACTGAGAAGGCTCTCTCTCACATCCTCGCATGGTGCTTTGTTCCCAGGAGTGGGACACAAGGGAGAACCCTTCCAGAAGACCTCTGTCCTGAGATGAAGGGTATAAGATATTGTCTATTATTATTGGCAGTGGTAACATCAGTCTTCTTGTGGTAGATTCATCTCTGGAGGACATGGTGTGCAGCATCACAAAGGGCTAGATAATTTCTGAGGACATATATTTTAAATGTAGTTATGGGTCAGCCTCATCCAAAAGTTGCTATCTGGCAGATTAAAATTTCTCAATCTGTGTTTGGGGACCAGGGTTGAAGGTGTCAGGAGGGTATAGAGAACCTCTACTGAGATCCTGTGGGTCCCACACACAACCTATCGGCCACGTTTTGACCCCCCTGCTGTTGAGACATCCCTAGAGGATATCATCTGAGCAGGAACAGTAGCAACAAGCCTCTTTCACCAAGTAGTAGTTCAATGCCTCCAGCGTGTGAGGTGGTAGCAACAGCTGCTACAACCTCTTTTAGAAAGGAACCAGAAACCATTCTGGAGCATCTGCTGGAGCACCAGCAGTCATATCCCAGGAGTGTGTGAAACTCTAGCAGAGTCATTCCTGTCAGCATTGCATCAGCCACCTTCAGAAGGTCTTCCATTGATTCCTGAACACGGTTTTCTGTTCTTCATGTTGGGATCAGTGGGATGTGGGATGGAGCATCTGGTTGGGAGAAGGTGAGTTAGATAGAGTGGTTCCGAAACTTTGGTCCTACAGATGTTTTGGACTTCAACTCCCAGATTTCTTGACCGTTGGCCAAGCTCTGGCTGAGGCTTCTGGGAGCTGGTCAAAACATCTGGAGAACCAACGTTTGAGAACCATGGAAATAGACCTTTGATCTGTTCAGAGATGGCTCTGCTTGAGTTGCTGCTGCTTATGTTGACCACTTTTCTCCAGACTGGCCTCCTATGGGGAATGCGGAAATGGAAAGTCCAAGGTGCTTCACCATCTCCTCTTTGGTCATACAACCCTTGGTAGATGCCTCCTCCAGCCTGGCGGCTACCAACAACAGTCACGCTGGTGGGGATTGTGGGAGCTGCAGTCCAACAAATATGGAAGAGGCTACCTTGGGACAGGTTGCTGCCCACCTTGACTGGTCCTAGGCTTCCAACAGACCTTGAGCCAAACCAATAAAATCGGTAGGAAGCGAATTATGACCCAGTTTGGACATTGCGAGAAGAATGTGAGATGGCATGGATTTTTGATTTTAACATCGGTTGGATTTGTTTGTAGAATTGCACTTTCAAGCCATTGCTGTTGGGTCTCCAAGGGTCATAAGTGAGGAATTCTCCTTGGTCTCATTGCAATACATTATTATTATTATTATTATTATTATTATTATTATTATTTGCACATAACGGTAGTTTCCATTTCTTTTCGCGTTTAGTGTCATTATAATGATGCTATTTTACTTTACGTAAAGGATAAGGGAGATATCATTTTGATCCTGTTGCAATATGTATTTTATCTCTTTTATGTAAGCCGCCTCACAGGAATTATTATTATTATTATTATTATTATTATTATTATTATTATTATTATTATTCTCTAACCAGGATACTTGAATTTTAAAAACAAATGCACTCCCAAATACAGTTGAATGCCGGACTTGATTCAATGGGACTTAAGGTCCGAAACGCACAGCAGAGATCATCCGGTTTGAGAGCGCTTGAACTGCCCTGGCTCAATGCTAGGGGATTCTGGAGATTGTAGTTTGTTGTGGCATCAAAGCTCTCTGACAGAGAAGGCTCAATCTCTCCCAAAATGACAGTTCCCAGAATCCCCTAGCATTGCGCAGTTTAAAGCGGTCTCAAAGTGGATGGTTTCTGCCATGTGGTTTTGGACCCATGGCTATAGCTACAGGGGAGGAGAGGACAAAATAAGGCCATTCCTCCTCTGCCCCTCATTATTATTACTATTATGTTTATTTATATCCTGCCTTTCCCATCTAGAAATGCTGAAAGCATTGCTGTGTTGTCGGATTTCCCTGGGATCTGCTTTTCCCTTTCGACGACGCCTCGACTCTTATTTCCCAGGGACTCAGCTGAAATTGTAAGGGCTGGGAAGATGGGGACTGAAGGGAGATCTCCCTCCGACCGTTTTCAATTGCTTTGGGATATAACAACAACAACAACAACAACAACAACAACATTAATAATGTAGAGAGATCTTGCAGCCTCCTTTAAGACTCACTGAAAGAAAGAAGTTGGCAGCAGGAGCTTTCTTAGGCTTCAGTCTCCTTCCTCAGATGCAATTGGATATAATAATAATAATAATAATAATAATAATAATAATAATAATAATAATAATAATAGTCATGGCTGCAACTTGTGTGTGTTTTTGTGTGTGTGTGTATATATATATATTTGAGAATAGTCATGGCTGCAGTATGTATATATATAATATATATATATGAGAATAGTCATGGCTGCAGTTATATATATATATATATATATATATATATGAGAATAGTCATGGCTGCAGTATATATATATATTTGAGAATAGTCGTGGTTGCAACTTTATATGTGTGTGTGTGTGTGAGAGAGAGAGAATAGTCATGGCTGCAGTTTATACATATATATATATATATATATATATTTGAGAATAGTCGTGGCTGCAATGTATATGTGTGTCTCTGTGTGTGTTGCATCCATTCCCAAATACATGTATATGTATATTTATAGGGAGGAGGTTCTGAATAGATGGAGTGCCACTGAATATTTCGGTCGCTCTCCTCGCTTTCTAGCAGGTCGTTCGCCGTTTTAGGAGACAGGACAACCAGCCATTTACAAGCTTTGGCTTTGGGGCTCTGTCTTCACATCTCCTGGACGAGTACGGATTCTGACCTTCTCCTGCAGCTAGTCGATCTTTGTGGCTGGGAGCATTTTCCTGCTGGGGCTTGCTCCTTATCCACTTTCCTCTGTTAAAGCTGTATTCAAACTGGGTAAAATAGATACGCACAACACCTATATATATAATGGGGAACATTATATATGGTTGGAAACATTCCACCAGAGCATGGAGTGAGAAACTGGACCAAGGGCTCCTCAAGGAGGGGTTCACTCCAGGCCCTGTTGACAAATGCCTATGCATGAGGTTCTGAAATGATCAATCCACTTATTGCAGGAGTTATGTCCAGGATCAGGCTGGCATCCTTGAAGTCAGGTCCTTCAAGAAACCATGGCAGATAGGGAAGGGATCATCCAGAATCTCAACGAAGAGTTTCCTGGAGAACATTATGAAGGGAATATAAAGAATCGAAGGGAGACATTTCACAGTCTCTTGGAGCGCAACCAGAAAACAGCAGGGATGGGAAGGTCTTGATCAAGACATTTAGCAAGACTTTATCAAAAGGAGAAGGTCAAGGATCTTCTGTCCTTGGCTTGGCTTCAAGAATGCCATCCTGACTCCATGGTTTCTTGAAGGACTTGGCTTCAAGGATGCAATCCTGACTCCATGGTTTCTTGAAGGACACGAAGGAATGGGAACCTTCTGAGAAATGGAGGCAAGGAGAGGACATCAGAGGGGGCTTTGATCCAAAGCAAGAGGCAAGAAGGGGAAATTTCAGAGACAGAAAGCAAACTTTGTGGCTCGAGTCCAAACTGTGGCAGCAAAGGCTGTGCTAGTGACCAACCTTTGGGCCAAAAGAAGAGGTTCTGGATGAAGCACCCCCAAAATATCACTCCTCTAGCCCCTTGGTTCCTCATTAGACACTAATGTCTATTAAAGACGTAGCCGAAAGCCCCCCTCCCCAAGCCATTGCTGGAGGAATGGTGGGATTATTTATGTCCAATATTCCCTATAGCTCACCCCTCTTTGCATGTCTGGAGTTGGGGGGGTCTCCCCCTTTCCCAAATTCCCTCTAACCTCCTCATTGACCCCTTGCATTCTTCTGTAAAGGGGGGGGGGAAGAGTTTGGAGAAGAAAAAGAATGAAAGAAAGAAAGGAAGGAAAAGAAAGGAAAGGGACAGAGCCCCCCTCCTCTTTCGTAACCCAGATTGAAAGCAGAACTTGTTCTATGAACTCAGGTTTGGGAAGGGAAAATAATATCGCCTGTGGGGATTGTTGGACGATTTTTATGAAGCCATAAATACTTGAATGCCCGCATACATGACCAGAAACGTCGGGATTACGTCTGTGGAGGGAAATTTGGGGGCCCAGGTTGGTTGGGTTGAGTTGGGTTGGGTTGGGTTGGGTTGGGGGGGCCCTCTTGGGCAAGAAGGCCATCCTCTGTAGAGAGAGAGAGAGAGGAGGAGGAGGCCATTAAACTGCAACCTGATCTTGGCCAGGCCAACTGCGCAGGGCCCCAATCCTCTGGGAAAGACCCCCTCCCCTTTTAAGTGGAAAGAAAGGCTCAGCTGGTGGAATGAATGGAATCATCTATTTCCCAGCAAAAGCTCTCCTTCCCTTCAAAGGGGGGCTGGGGGAAGGCGTGCCCCCTTCTCCCCCAGATGTTGGGGTCCTCAGGCCCATCATCCTTCTCTCTTTGGCTGGGTTTTAGAGGTTCCCCCCCAGATCCAAAAGTTTTCCACCCAGAGCTAAACCCTTGCTTCCTTGTAGCCCTCCTTGTGACAAGGAGGATCTCCTGGCTTCCAGGGGACTGCTGGCCCATTCGCATGCTTGCCATCCTCTCCCAGGCAGTTGTTGGTGTTGTTCTCCATTATATATATAGGTGTTGTGTGCCTTCAAGTTTTCTTGGCATGTTTCTTCAGAGAGGGTGGGGGTTGCCATGGCCATCCTCTAAGGCTGAGAGAGTGTGACGTGCCTGAGGACACCCAGGGGTTTACATGGCCGAGCCGGGATTCGAATCCTGGCCTCCCAGTGTCCAACTCCAGTGCTCAAACCCCTACACTATAGACACACACACACAAACCCCATATATATATATATATATATATAGAGAGAGAGAGAGAGAGAGAGAGAGAGAGATATGTATACACACGCACCACATGCACACACATACACGCACAATATACAAACACCATACACACACACACACAACTACATATACACACATACCATATATATATATATATATATACATCATATATATATATATATGTATATATATACAGCATATATATATGTATCACCATGCATACACACCACACACATATATGAAGTAAATAAACCCACACAGACATATATATACAGACCTCCAGCTCTCCATCCTATTTTCTTTTCTTCACCTATGGAACTTTCTCTCCCTAAGGCAAGTGGTCGTTGGCCTGGCTTCAAAGCCCCCTTGAGCTCTAAGGATGGCTTTTGTTTGGGACGTCGGTTTGGTCCCCTTTCCAAAAACACTCTCCCTTGGAGCCCCTCTGGGCTGCAGAGCCCCAAAGGCCAGGCCTTGTCTATGCCCCTTTGGGCTTGCCTATCACCGTCACTTATGTCATGTTTTCCTTGCGATGGATTTCGCTGGAGATTAATGCCTGCTCCTTTCCAAATCGCCCTCTCCGCAGCTGGAGCATTATCGGACACTTTGGCAGCGTTTGTGTATTTGTGTGTGTGTGTGTGTGTGTGTGTGTGTGTGTGTGGAGGGGGGGTGACCTCCTGCACCACAAGAAGAAAAGGGAAGGAATAAGATTTGTTTCAGGACCCAAAACTCTAGAATAAGGCTGCGTTGTGTTATTGTTGTTGTTTTTTAATGGCCCTACCGTTAGACAAGGTGAGGCGGTGGCCTCAGACGACAGATCTGATGGGGTGGGAATGGGAAGACAGAAAGAGAAGGAAGGAAGGAGGGAGGGAGGGAGGGAGACAGAAAGAGAAGGAAGGAAGGAAGGAAGGAAGGAAGGAAGGAAGGAAGGAAGGAAGGAAGGAAGGAAGGAAGTCCAGTCCATCTGTACTTTGTGTCTTCTTGCATGGCAGAGGGTTGGACTGGATGGCCCTTGGGGTCTCTTCCAACTCTAGGATTCTATGATTCTCTCTACATACTGATTCTACTGACTCTGCAGACTCACACAGCTATGTCTCTAGGTTCTCCTTAGGGTTGGAGTAGGACCAGGAGCAGTGGATACAAGCTCCAGGGAAAGAGCTTCCACCTGAAACTTAGGAGGAACCTCCTGACAGCAAGAGCTGTTGGGCAGCAGGATAGGCTGCCTTGGAGTCTGGTGGAGTCTCTTTGCAGAGAGATCCTGTAGCATCTCTTTACGTACTGATTCTAGTGACTCTACAGACTCACACGGCTATGTCTTTAGGTTCTCCAGTGGTGGGAAGGCCACAGAAAGGTGGGATCTTCAATAAAGACATGCACAAAGAAAGATATGTTGCAAACTCAAGGGCCTGAGCTCAACTGGCACAGGGAGCAAGGTGCTTTCGCTGCCATCCCACTCTCTATGGAGTCTCCCTGTTTGCATCAGGGCAAGGCTCCCCTTTGGCTTGCAGAAGGAACCAGCTTGGAAGATGGAGGTGGTGGGGGAGCAATGACTGCAAACCACAGACTGTCTTGGCACGTGTCTGGAAGGGCTCTGGCCCATTTGTGGGCCTTTGATCCCTCTTTGGAAAACAGACCTCTAATGGATGGCTTCCTTTGTACTTGGGGGGAAACAAAAAGCAGAAGAAGGAAAAATAAATACAAGGCGGGCCCCAAAACTTTTGCTTTTGGCCTGTTCTTGCAAAGGCACATGTCAGCTGTTCCAGGGCACTTTACTGAACACTCACCCAAACCTTGCCCCTCTTCCAAAGAGCAATGGTGCAAAGTGAAGAAGGAAAGGGGTGGAAGGGTTGCAGGGGGGTGGGAGAGAAATAAAATAATAATACAATGTCACTTTCTTGGCTCCAGCTTCTGTGAAGTTTGCCTTGTCTTTTCTCACTGCATCTGCTGTCCTTGTTTGGGGGGGAAAGGGAGCAAGAAGTGTGGCTGGGAGTGGGACTGTCAATGGCAGGGCATTAAAAGGGAAGAGTTTATTTTTGTTATACTCTAGGCTGGCTGCTCTTCAAGGCCGGCTCTTTTGACTTCAGCTTCTGAACCAGGGATGGGAATCATGCCCCCCATCTCCAGATGTCGTTGGGCTCCAGTTCCCAGCATTCCTCACCATGGCATAAGGATGCTGGGAGTTGCAGCCCAACAACATCTGGAGGGTGGCTGATGCTCTCCCTTGATCCCCATCCCACTCTTCTCTCCATGGCCCTGGTTGGGAAATGGAGCCGCAAGAATGTGAAGGCATGTGTGGTGGGTTTCGTCAAGATCTGGAGAACATCTGGCCCTCCAGATGTTGTTGGGCCCCAGTTCCCAGCATTCCTCACCAGGGCCTAGAGATGCTGGGAGTTGCAGTCCAACAACATCTGGAGGGTGGCGTGATGTTGTTGGGCCCCATGTTGGGCTCCATGTTGTTGGGCTCCCTTGCTCCCCATCCCACACTTCTTTCCATGACCCTGAATGTGAAGGCATGTGTGGTGGGTTTTGGCAAAATCTGAAGAACATCTGGCCCTCCAGATGTTGTTGGGCTCCAGTTCCCAGCATTCCTCACCAGGGGCTGGGGGATGCTGTGTGCTGCAGTCCAGCAACATCTGGAGGGTGGCATGATGCTCTCTCCCCAGTTCCCCATCTCACCTTTCTCTTCATATTCCTGCATGGTATATGGAACCACAAGAACCCTCCAAATATCCACTTTGTGTTTCCAAAACACTACATTTTGCTACGTCCAGCTTACAAAAAGGAAGGGACACTTACCTTAGTGACATGCTAAGGCAGACATGGCAGATGCAGGGGGGGGGATGTTGCTCTTATGATGTTGCTGGACTGCAAGTCTCATCATCCTCCACCCTTGGCTACTCCAGCTAAAGCTGATGGGAACCGCAGTTCACCAACATAGCGTCCAGCTCCATGCTAATTGGAAACCACACTTTGGCCTTTTCCTAGGGATGCCTTTGAGAAGGTTGAAATCATCCGGACTCCACATTGTTCTCATCAGTTTCTTTATCTGTGGCCCAGACCGGACATACTCAACCCATGACTCCAGAGCACAGCATAATCTTGACTCATCGGCCCCTTTGGCAGGGTTGGGGATGTGTGGTCCTCAAAAACTGGTTGGGACTACAAGTCCTATCAGCCCTAACCAGCAAGGCCTCATTCTGATGGACTGAGACTTGTCTTCTAAATCTTAAGATCTTCCAGAGAGAAGGAAATAGCATGACCACATGGGCAACCAACAGACTTCCTCTAGAGTAGGGAGGAGACACAGATGGGATGAAAACATCTGGAGGCCCCATATTTACAGATATAGGCTTGGGCCTTTTGGACCCGCTTTTACCTCTTGTATAGGCTGATACCCAAGTCTTTCATGAAGGAAACTGTAGGCAGGAGAAAAATCTTTGCAGCTGTGCATACAAATGAAATCATTGGGAAAATGTTTTTCTTCTTCTCAAATCTAACTGGAGAGGGACCTCTCTGGGATTTGCTCCCTTTTCGGTGGAGGAGAGCTTTGCCATTGGTTTTGTATAGAAAGATGTGCCCAAATGTGATGGTTCTGGCTCCTTTCTTGTGACCAACGGAGCAGGACTGGCTCTAGCATAAGGCAAGGTGGTGCTTCCACCAGTGGTATAGTAGACCAGGACTTTCATGGTTGAAGCACCAAGACACTGTCATGAATAAGGGGGTTGGTATCCTCATCCACCCACCATAGGCTGTCCACCTGTTTATTGGTCCTGGTGGTGTGGGATGATGGGATCTGTAATCCCAACCCCTGATGAAGGCAACAATATACAGTCCCTCACACACAACAGGTTGGGAAATGGGAACATCTCAACAGGTTGTTTCTTCTGTAAGCCAAGTGCATAAGCTGTGGTTGTCGAACAAGTGGTCCTGTTTCGGTTCCAAAGGAGGCCTGAAAGCTCTCTATGATTGATGGGACACAATTCCTACATCCCACATTAAAATATGGGTTGAATCAGATTTTGGCTGAAGCCGTTCCAGCTATCTATGTATGGCTATTGCTTCAAGATGTCTTTCTGTGTGTTCGGCAGTCACAGAAACCACTAGCCTTCCAAAATCCTCAAGGGGGCAATCCATTCAAGGCATGGAGGGTGTTGCCACTGGGGTATTATATGCACCTTAAGGCTTCAAGTCATAAGGCGCATTGTCTCAAAGAGCGGTTGCCACTAGGTCCTATATAACCATCTGTTGAATTAGTTTCTAAACCATCGTAACATGTTAGAGTCTTCCATGCACTTTCTTGCTTCTGTTGTCTTGAGATCTACTGGTATCATTAGAATGCAGCATGTTATGAGATGAAAACGGTGTGCACCCACCTCAGCAGTTGTTGAGTTACAACTCCCAGGTGTCATGCAGGAAGATACAGTCCAACAAGATATGATGGTGGTGGTGGTGGTTTATGTGCTGTCAAGTCATCTCCAACTTATGGTGGCCCTATGAAGGAGTCCTCCAAGGTCCTTCAAGACCTTGGCTGGTATTCTCCTTGGGACTTGCTTCTCTATAAATGGCCCTACATGTGAACAAGGCTGAACTAAGTAGCTTTACAAGGTCCATATTCACTTAGGGACTGCTGTGACATTACAATGCACAGGTATCTGTTGTGCAATGGTGGCAAGACTGATGTTTTTATAGTTTGTTGCATTGGCTTGCTTAGATGTACTATTATTTTCCCTCATTTTGATTTATACTTGCTTCTTTGTTGGCTGCCCTGGAAACACAAATGATATTAAGAACTACATGAGCAATCCTGGTTGAAAATAGCTTGGCGCAACAGACGGTATAGGAACCAGTGGCTTCAATGGGTGCATCCACACTGTAGAAATAATGCAGTATAGACGCCAGGCAATATTGCATCTCTGTGTGTGTGTCTTCAGTTCACCTGTTGACTTGTGGCAACCCTGTGAAGGTCAGAGAGTTTCTTAGGCAAGGGATACTCAGAGGTGGTTTGCCTTTGCCGTCCTCCGAAATAGAGCCTGTGGCCCTTGGCATTCCCTAGTGATCCCCCACCCAAGTACCCACCAAGCCTGACCCTGCTTAGCTTCCAAGATCAGGATTTGGTGCCTTTCAGGTGTTTAGGCCTGAGTATGCATCCAGGCCCTGTCTTATAGGTTATTGACTTCCCAGAGATCATTTAAAAGCAAGCGGAGGGTGGGAAGAGGAAGTTTTTAGGTTGGCAAGGTTCAAAGGTTCAAATAATTTTATGGCCAGTGTGTGCCAACTGCCAAGCCCTGCAGCAAACCCCAACCAGGTTGGTCTGGAGCCTTGACATTGAGGTTGCCAGACTGTAAACTGGACAGAGCTAGGGGGATTGCAACGGGGATTGCTCAATGCAGTTGGGCCAGGCCTGCTGAAATACCCCAAGCAGAGGCGCCCTCCCTAGTTTGCAAGCTGGCAGCCCTGGCCAAAATAGCTGGAAGGAAAGAAAGAAAGGGGCTAACTGCCTTGGTCAGTCTGTGGAGGAGGGATGACCAATTAGGGAAAGCTGAAGAAGAGAAGGAGCAGGGAAGAGAGAGAGAGATAGTCAAAAGAAAGCGAGATAAGTCTGGCTTTATCAGCCTATAAAAATACCACTTTCACTTATCGGCCAGGCCTTTCACTTCCCAGCTTTGGCAACCAGACTCAAAGGGAAGGGGAGAGCGAAAGGGGTCTAAATCGGGGTTCCTCTAGATAGGAGAATGAGAGGACAGGGGGAGAGCCAGCAATAGCCTGGGCTCCTTCCTTCCTTCCTTCCTTCCTTCCTTCCTTCCTTCCTATAATAATAATAATAATAATAATAATAATAATAGAATTCAAAGATATAGCCAGGTTAAATCTGTAATCTTTCTTTCTTTTCCTTCCTTCCTTCCAATAATAATAATAGAATTCAAAGATATAGCCAGGTTAAATCTGTAATCTTTCTTTCTTTCTTTCTTTCTTTCTTTCTTTCTTTTTCTCCCTTCCTTCCTTCCTTCCAACAATAATAATAAAAAATTCAAAGATATAGTCATGTTAAATCTGTAATCTTTCTTTCTTTCTTTCTTTCTTTCCTTCCTTCCTTCCTTCCTTCCTTCCTTCTAGTAATAATAATAATAATAATAATAATAATAATAATAATAATAATAGAATTCAAAGATATAGCCAAGTTAAGTCTGTGAAAATCAGGATGTAAAGAGATCACAAAGCACATTTGAGACTCACTGAAAGAGAGAAGTTGGTAGCAGAAGCTTTGGTAGGAAATAATAATAATAATAATAATAATAATAATAGAATTCAAAGATATATCCAGGTTAAATCTGTGAAAATCTGTGCCATAAAAGGATCCTGAAGCACCTTTGAAACTGAAAGAGAGAAGTTGGCAGCAGGCGCTTTCATCCTGAGAAGAAACGTGCCAAGAAAACCCTATGACAGGCACGCAACAACAAACCCAACGGGGCAAATGCCTTGCAAAACTACAGATCTCAAGATTCTGGAGCAGGGAGCCCTGGCAGTCCAAGAGGTATCAAAGTGAACTATTTCTACAGTGTAGATCAACCCAAAGGCTCAAATACGGGTTGCAGTTTTGACACTCAGGTGGCCATCCCTTGCAGTTTAATGCTTTAAATTCAGATCCTTCATTCCTATAGATTTCTGAAGGGAAACAACCCTTGCAGTGCAACTAACTCGTTTTTCGACCTATATGGAATTCTGTTGGTTAGTCCTGCACTGGACTGATTGAATCCAGTGAACTGACACCTCGGTAAATATGATGGATTCAATGGGTCTCCTCTTGTCAGGCTTCCAGTAGGCCTGCAAGCCTGTCAGAAAAGGAGTTTTCTCGTTTCTTGCCTGGGTTCCACTTCATCTGACGCCCAGGAACCCAGACTCTGACACTTTTGGTGGGTCGGCCCCCTCTTTTCCTCCTGGCTGGCAATGCGAAGGCATTTGAGTGCCTTGGGCTTTTATTGGGGGGCAAAAGGGGGTGAGAACACCCACAGCGCCAGGAAAAGTGGAATAAGAAGAGTTGCGCAGAGGCCTTAATAGGGTTTCTTCCTTCTTTTGCATTGCAGCCCCTGGCTGTTTGGTGGCCTTTACCTTCTGCATTGGGGTCTCTGGCGAAAGAAAACTCTTGATGGGCAACTAAGGTAAGAGAGACCTTCTGCTTTTCGTTCTCCTTGCCTTTGTAAAACTTGCATTTCGCCATTGCTGAACCCCATCTTGAAGCCCAGTTGCAATCCTGGTTTGTCTTCTGGGTTTCTACTTGCAAACCAAGGAACCATCTCCAGAACTTAGCAAGGGTTCTGCTTCTCAACTGTCTGGAAGCCCCTAAGTTTGAGAATCACTGGAAAGCTAGGTTTGGGAATCGCTGGGAAGCCGCCTTGGGTATCTGTAGTGAGAGAAAGGTGGGTTATAGATATAGCATTACTATTAATAATATTAATATTAATAATATCTCCACTCTGAGTTTGTAATGGATTCCAATTTTTTTCCAATCTCTTTCTGATGCTTCCCTCACCTGGTTACTTATGGAACAAGAGCTGCCTTTGGTGACTAGGATTCCCATCATCCGTTCTCTCCAGAAACCTAGCTAGGAATGTCATTTGAAAAAGGAACTTTGGCTGCATCTGCACTGCAGCAATAACCCGGTTTGACGCCGCTTTAACTGTCACGGATTGGTCCTTCTGCATAGGATAGAGGGCCTTCTCTGTCAGAAAGCTCCAAAGAAATCCCTTCCCTTAACTGGCTTTCTGTAATAATAATAATAATAATAATAATAATAATAATAATAATAATAATAATAAT
>NC_056531.1:2078622-2080975 GCF_019175285.1 Sceloporus undulatus | reverse complement strand
TCTAGGAGTTAAGAGTTGTCCGAAGCTTTGGAAGCGAGACGTTTTTGCGCAAAAGGGTCCGTTCTAAACGCAACCAAATACACACAGACACACAAAAGAGCATTGTTGCTCAAGTGTTGTGAGTTGTGCAAAGTGTGAGTCGGAGGAGTCTTAAAATTTTGGGTCGAATTTCAAACATTGCATTTCATCTTCCGAGGATTTTGCCCTTTATTTATGTATTATTAACGCAAAACACACACACACACACACACACACACCCAAATTCTTCAATGCAGCTGCCCCTGTTACTGGAGGCCTGCAGTAAATAACATTAAATAACATTAAATGCATGCCCAGGTTGCTTCGAAGCCTACATTTCCCCTGTTGTTGCTGCTGCTGCTGCTACTACTACTACTACTACTACTAATAATAATAATAATAATATCAGAGGCCCCATCTACCTACCTATCTATCTGGCCTTCCCTCCCCCCCAAAAAAAGATATTTATTTATTGATTGGTGAGATTTGTAGTCCGCCTTTTTCCTTTCGTCCCAAACTGGGAAGAAAGGCGGCTTACCACATTTTTAAAAGATAAAACAATTATAAAACAATTATATATACTGTATGTGTATATATATATATATATATATAGAGAGAGAGAGAGAGAGAGAGAGAGAGAGAGAGAGAGAGACGCGGATCAGCGTTGGTTTGGGCGCCTTTATTGGTTTCTTGGTGAGTTCCGTAGCTCTCCTTTCGTCCCAAACTGGGAGCAAAGGCGGCTTACCACATTGAAAAAGATGAAACTCATATAGAAGAAAAAGAGACGTAGATCGGCGTCGGTTTGAGCGGATGGATTGATGGATGGATTGATTGACTGGTGAGATTTGTAGTCCGCCTTTCCTCCCAAACTGGGAGGAAAAGGGGGTTTACTACATTTTTAACAAAGATAAAACTAATATAGAAGAAAAAGCTGGAGATTTGAGTGTTGGCCGACCACTCCGGAGACCAGGATTTGAATACAAGGAAACCCCATGGGGGACCTGGGGAAAGTCACACTCTCTCAGCCTCCGGGGCAAGCAAAGGCAAGCCTCTGGATTAAAAGGAAACGAAACCCTCTGATAGGGTTACTCTAAGTCGGAGTCGCCTTGGAGGTACATAATAATGATTACAATTCTTATTACGTACCTCCAATAATTTTATTATTATGTACCTCCAATAGTGATCATCATCATCATCATCATCATCATGTACCTCCAAGACGACTCCGACTTATGGTAACCCTATCAGAGGGTGTTTATGGGGCCGTAGCTGAGTCGTGGCTTGAGTGAGGCCAGAGCAAGGAGGGTTGGCATCAGGGTTGGCCCACTGGGTGCCACTCTCTCTGCCGCGGTGGCCAACCACCCTTGAACCGGCCTTGCCAAGGGAGGAGTGCCATCCCAAATGTGAGACTAGGGATTGGAAAAGCCGGTGGTTTGGCTGGTTGGGGGAATGGGCGCTCTTCGGAAGGGACTTTGAGGATGGCACCGATGCCATCTCTCCAACCCAGGCCCGAAGCCACCGAAGGTCTCCATCCTCGGCAAACCCACCGGATTTGTATCCCTTTCCCAGCAAACAGAAGGCAGGCTTGGCTCCGGAGGGAAGGGGCCCCCGGGATCCCCCTCCCCCCAAAAAAGAAAGGTCTGTGAAGGAGGAAGCTGGCAAGAGGCAGCCGGGCTTCAAGCCAACCGGGGATTTCTAGTTCGCGCCAGGATCGTCGGAAGCCTAGGTTGGTTTCAGGGACGCTGGTGCGAGTTCTGCGGGAAACTGCTGCTTTGGATGCTGGCTGGCAGGCGAGTCCCCTTGGGATCGGGATCGGGGTGGCCTTTGGCCGGGTGCGGACGAAGAAGGACAAGAGGTGTTTCTAAAAAACTCGTTACTTTGCTCCCTCCTTTCCCTTTTTCCTCCCTACCTTCCTTTTTTCCCTTCCTTCCCTTTTCCCTCCCCCCCTCCCTTTTCATTCCTTTTTCCTTCCTTCTTCTTCCTTCCTTCCTTCTTTCCTTCCTTCCTTCCCTTTTTTCTTTCCTTCCTTCTCTCCTTCCTTCCTTCCCTCCGGCTCCCTCCCTTCCCTTTTCCTTCCTTCCTTCCTTCCTGAAGGTGGAAGTGGGGAAGCCTCCTCGGTCCATTGCGGTTAAGACCGTGAGTCTCAAAGGGGCAACAAGATCTCTCTCCGTTGTTGTTGTTGTTGTTGTTATGAGGAAGGA
Organism: Sceloporus undulatus; assembly: GCF_019175285.1. Classification (NCBI taxonomy): domain Eukaryota; kingdom Metazoa; phylum Chordata; class Lepidosauria; order Squamata; family Phrynosomatidae; genus Sceloporus; species Sceloporus undulatus. The sequence goes on along the minus strand of NC_056531.1, from coordinate 2,078,756 downwards.
GACTGAAGCCTAGGGAAGCTCCTCCTGCCAACTGCTTCCTTCCAATGAGTCTCAAAGGGGTTGCAAGATCTCTCTCTATCATTAATCATCATCATCATCATCATCATCATCATCATCATCATCATCATCATCAT